>NC_083583.1:24331598-24631598 GCF_027579695.1 Neoarius graeffei
CGTTCTGCACGGATTTCCATTCCGATTGTTTTGCTTGAAAAAACTCATCACTCCGCACAAAACTTGGTTGTTGTTTTGTCAAATTTTTGCGAACAAGCTGGTAACGAGTCACTTTAACGAGTTTTTAGACTTTCCATTAGAATTGTATCTCCTCTTTCATTTCTCATCCGATTCTAGTTCTGATTGACGTTTTGGTAGCTCTTCCCTTGAGGAACAAACCTTGGTCGTTTGTTTGTTGATTTTCCCGTTGTAAAGAATTTGTTTACAACTTTGTCTATTTTCTGTTAAATCGTGTTGCCTCCGTCATTTCTCAATGGATTTCAGTTCTGATTGTTTCGTTTGAAAAAACTAGACCTTCTGCACATTGTCATTGTATTGTCAAACTTTTGCTAACAAATTTGTTATTAGGTCAATTTAACTAATTTTGGGACTTCTCATTAGAATTGTATCTCCTCTCGCCGTTCTCATCCGATTTCAGTTCTGATTGATGTTTTGGGTAGATCTTCCCTCGGGGAACAAAACCTGGTCGTTTTTGTTTGTTGATTTTCTTGCTGTAAATGATTTGTTTACAACTTTGTTTATTTTCAGTTAAATCGTGTCTCCTCCCTCAGTTCTGATTGTTACCTCGCCCGCAACGGAGTAAGCGGGGCGAGGTATTGTAATCAGTGCGGTTTGTTTGTGTGTCTGTCTGTTAACAATCTAGCGTCTACACTGTAAAAAAAAATTAGTCACGCCAACTTAAAAATGTAACGCAACCTGCTGCCAAAGGATTTTGAGTAAACTCAACTCCGGGCCAAATAGTTGTGCTGACTTGCTCTTTTAAGTCGACACAGATGAGTATTTTATGTTGACCTTACTTTATTTAGCAAGTTCAGTGCATTCAAATTGTGATGCTGAAATAAATTGAAATAATCATTCCAATTAACTTGGAAAAGCAAGTTGGCACAAAAAACATTAAGTTATCCTAAATTATTCTTTTTTTTTTGGCTTTTTCCACCTTTATTGGATAGGACAGTATAGAGACAGGAAATGAGCGGCAGAGAGACGGGGAGGGATCGGGAAATTACCTCAGGTCGGAATCGAACCCGGGTCCCCGGATTTATGGTATTGTGCCTTATCCACCTGAGCCAGTCCAACAAATTGTTTAGTTGAAATAAATTGAAATAATAATGCCAATTAACTTAGAAGATCAAGTTGGCACATCATGGTTCTAAGTTGAGTTTACTCAAAATCCTTTGGCAGCAGGTTGCGTTACATTTTTAAGTTGGCTTGACTATTTTTTTTTTTTTACAATGATTTAGTGTACATTACATTTTTTAGTTAACACAAACCTCTCAACACTTAAGTTCTACTTCACTTTGCCTATTATTACACAAACAGAAACAAATACCGGCATACAAGGAGGGAATTCCCTGGCCTCTGTTGAGGAAAGCTTAGTCTATACTCCTATACAACGTCTCGTGTCAGTTTCCACGGACTTCTCACTCCACCCGACCGTTGAAACTTTCGAACTTGTGAAGCGCGCATGCACAGTGGCATCGGTTAAGGGGCGTCAATCAGCACTTGAATATATAAGTTCACTTAACTTAATTTTCCAATTCCTATGAACTTGTGGCGAAGAAAAGGCGTCTCAACTATTTTTTTTTAGTTACTTGAACAGTTAGAAGGGAAATTTGTTCATTCAACTTAGAATCCTTTTTTCACTCAACAATTTTACAATTTACATTTTTTACAGTGTAGACGGTTGCGCCAATTGACTTCAAATTTTCAGAATGGTCCTTAGATTGCCTGATTAAATTTTGGGGGTAATCGGGTCAAAGTGAAAGTCAAGGTCAGCGGAAAGGCTGGGCAAGGTTTGTTTTGCCAGGCAACACTTGTTTTATTTGAAAGAACTAGACCTTCTTCACAACACTTGGTCATTGTATTGTCAATTTTTTGCTAACAAATTAGTAATTAGTTCAACTTAAGTTTTCTTCTCACTAGAATTGCATCTCCTCTCTCATTTATCATGCAAATTCAGTTCTGATCGATGTTTTGGGTAGATCTTCCCTCGAGGAACAAAATTTAGTCCTTTGTTGATTTTCCTGTTGTAAACAATTTGTTGTGGAGGTTGGTCCTCGCTCATATTGTCACATTTCAGTTCTGTTTGATGGTTTGGTCGTCATGATTGTTTTGATGGCAGGCCAGATGAGCTCCTACATCCTTGACATTCTGGTTTTATCCCCTTAAACAACACAACAAATGCAGCACTGTGTATTGTGTTAAATGGTATTACTTTGCATATATTGACCATGTGAGCCACCTGTCCTGATGTCAGGGAGGTGATGCTCTGGTTCAACACTTGTGAAAGCTTGAGAACTGTTAAAGTATTTCAGTCGTCTGTTCTGCAGAGGAAGTCAGGCAGGAAGATGAGGCACGATGCGATCCGTGCGCTTTGTACTGTACCTAGAGAAGTCACGTCATTTTAGCACTTTCTGTTGATATATAAAGTTACCATAAATATCAGAGGTATGCTGGAAATCATGTGCTTTTTTTTTTTTTTAACTTGAAAACTTTGCCAGGTTTTACACTGAAATCCGATGATGTCATGTTTGTTGCCTTTTAGCACCGGCTGATCAGTTTCACGTATAGCATACACATAGCGCTGTTTTGATCATGAGCCAATTCAGCTGATCCTAAATCAGTCCTGAACAAAGGAAGAGCACCTCCTATGTTGAGCTCATCACTTCCTCTGTGGTGCATGTGTGAAACTGAAGTGTCTCGCTTCTTAGTGTGAGCGAGCCTCTGAAGGCTGTATTCCTCTGAACGTTATGTTCAGTTATAGAAAGTTTTTTGAACATGGTCGCAACATTAAGGTACTCAGTTTTAAAGAAGAGGTAAGTTGACCTTCAAGCATTTTTTTTTAGGTCATGAGAATAAAGAGGTTGTGTTCATTGCCATTGTAACTGGGCGAGTTTTTGGTAGTTATTGTAACTTTGATAACGATGCTAGTTCTGTCTACAGCGCTATAAATTTTGAAGGGATTTTCCCTGGAAAAATTGTGGGTGTTAAATGTAAACACTTCATTTCAGAAAAGACATTCAGGTGTAGCCGCCTGCACCGCAATGGCCTTGCTTTTTCTTTTTTGTCCACTTTGTTGCAAACAGGAAGTAGGCAATAGGGGAACTTAACTAAAGCAAGAGTGTTCAAGTGTACTTGTGTGGTTTGCAATGCAGCATCAATGTTTTTAAATGCATTTGTTTTAAAAATGATCAGCTTTGAATGCATGATCCCTTTGGAGTATACACTGCAACTTAGGAAACAACAAAGCATTACAAAACGATGAACATTGGTATTGTCTTTGCGTTAAAAGTCTGTGAAACTCATTGCCTTTCTTTTTTGCCCACCGTACTGTCCATCATGCAGGAAAAAGACAAAGAGAAGAACCGGGAAAAAGATAGAGAAAAGGAAAAGAAGGCTGTGAACGGGCATTTGTTCAGCTCTGTGAGCTTGGGCCATGCAGCTTTTTGCCAGCACTGTAACAAAACCCTCAACATTAAAGACGCTGTCAGTTGTACGGGTAAGAGACTGCTGCTCTAAATGTCGCTGCAGATTTCTTTCTCCTTCCTACCCTGTGCTTTCAGTTCCAGTGCCAGTGCTTTAATGCCCCAGATATGCACTAATGAAATCTTTGGAGATATTTTGATTTCTTAAAATAGTGACTTTAGGCACTGTTACATAATCGAAGTAAGAACAGAGATGAAAATCATGTGCATGGGATGGAGACAGCATGTCTGCCACCTCACCAGTGGGGAAGTTGAACTCTTTGGAAAACAGCACAGATTGACTTTACATATGGTGTGACTCATAGTAGTAAGGGTATCAGCTACAGCAAATGCCTCGGAGTCTTTAGCCTCAAGCAGTTCCACGTGCTATCGGACCGCTGGAATCACGATTACTCAGGATATTGGTTTGTGTTGAAAGCAACTGTGCAGACCCAGTGTGTTTAAATGGACTTCTATTTGAATGATATTCATTCATTCATTCATTTTTCTATACCACTTACCTATTGTGGGTCGCGGGTGAGCTGGAGCCAGTCCCAGCTGACATTGGGTGAATGAACCCTGGACAGGTTGCCAGTCTATTGTGTGGCTAACACAGAGAGACAAACAGCCATTCATACTCATGGGCAGTTTAGAGTAGCCAGTTGACCTAATCCTCATGTCTTTGGACTATGGGAAGAAACCAGAGCACCTGGAGGAAATCCATGCAGGCATGGGAAGAACATGCAAACTCTACACAGAAAGGTCCCAGTTGATTGGCAGGTTTGAGCCCAGAACCTTCTTGCTGTGAGGTGACAATGCTAACCACCGCACCACCGTGCTGCCTGCTCTGATGACATGATCATATAATTACCTGTGGTTTCTACTGAAACTGATTTTCCAGCAGATTTTTCCAAGTGGGCTCGACCAAAAAAAAAAGTTTCATGGGTCAATATGTATAACACATCAACAATTCCTCTTAAATGTGTTACTTTATCAGCTTTAGCTGAATGCACAAATGTGTATATATATGTCAGCCTTGCGATAACCTGGCGACTTGTCCAAGGTGTACCCCACCTCTCGCCCATAGTCAGCTGGGATAGGCTCCAGCTTGCCTATGACGCTGTAGAAGAAGCCTTTATTTGTCACATGAACACTTCAAGCACAGTGAGAGTCATCCTCTGCATTTAACCCATCTGAAGCAGTGAACACACACGCACCCAGAGCAGTGGGCAGCCACACTATAGTGCCTGGGGAGCAGTCAGGGGTTAAGTACCTTGCTCAAGGGCACTTCAGCCCAAGGCTACCCCACGTTAACCTAACTGCATGTCTTTGAACTATGGAGGAAACCCATGCAGACACGGGGAGAACATGCAAACTCCATACAGAAAGGCCCCCGCTGGCCGCTGGGCTCGAACCCAGAACCTTCTTGCTGTGAGGCAACAGTGCTAACCACTACACTACTGTGCTGCCACCATGTTTGTGCACCTTTTCCAGCCAGCCTTTTCAGCAGTGACCTTCTGTGGCTTACCTCCCTTGTGGAGGGTGTCGATGATCATCTTCTGGACAACTGTCGTCAAGTCAGCAGTCTTCTCTATGACTGTGGTTGCGTGTACTGAACTTGAACTTGAGAGAGACACAGAATTTATACTGTTTTACTCAAATTTGAAATTAAATATTGGAATATTTTGAGTTTTTTTTTTTTTTTGCGCTGTAGGCCATAATTATCAAAATTGAAATAGAAAAATGCTTGAACCATTTTAGTTTATGTGTCATGAGTAATGAGAATATATTACATTTTCACTTTCTTAAATAATTGATGGAAAATCTTGAACTTTTTTACAATATTCTAATTGTTTGAGATGCACTAGTATATACAGTATCACATACACAACAGATGAACAGACTGCAGTTTATTACCAACAAAATTTTCCAAATTGTGGTTTTACCATAGAGGGTCTTTACATAGTATTACAACCTGGAACTGCAATGGATTTGATCAAAATTATATATATAAAATAGACTTAATTGGTTGACTTATTTGGGATTAAACACTATATAGCCAAAGGTTTGTGGACACCTGACTATCACATCCATATGTAGTTCTTCCCCAGACTGTTGTCACAAAGTTGGAAGCAAAAATTGCCTAGATTGACTTCGTATACTTTAGCATTAGGATTTCCCTTCGCTGAGGCCAAGGGGCCCAAACCTGTTTGAGCATGACAATGCCCCTGTACACAAAACGAGCTCCATGAAGACGAGGTTTACCAAAGGTTGAGTGGAAGAACTCAAGTGGTCTGAACAGAGTCCTGACCTCAACTCCACTGCATACCTTTGGGATGAACTGGATTGCCGTCAAGACCCCCGGGCTCCTCATCGGACGTCAGTGCCTGACCTCACTAATGGTCTTGTGACTCACTGTGCAATTCCTCACAGCCATTCTCCCATAGCTAGTGGAATGCCTTCCCAGAAAAGTGGAGATTATTATTGCAGCAAAGTGGGGACTAACTCCATATTAATGCCCATGGTTTTGGAACGAGATGTTCGATAAACACTAATGGGTATGATAGTGAGGTGTCCACAGACTTTTGGCTATATAGTGCATGTCAGATAATGAAGAAGTACATAATAGGAATATCAGTAGCTGATTTTATGGCCCTGACTTTACTCTATTTCCCTCCATTTGGAATAACAGAGACCAGCTCTTTTTACATTATGGCCCATAAGACAATTTTAATTTAGAAAACAGACTCTAAGTTCATTTGGTGGACCAGATTAGAACCTTTATCAGGCTGGTCCTGCCCCATAGGCTATATGTTTGATACCCCGCTTTGATTTAATTCAACTGTTGCTTGCAAATGATTGTGGAAAAGCAAGTCATTTTAGAGACTGGATATTGAAATTGAACCAATACACAATACTACTGGAACTTCCTTGTCCTACATCACTGGACATATTGTCATTTCACAAGGCAGCATTGTTGCTCAACAGCACATCCATTTCTGGTAAGCTTCCTTTTGTGCTTCCTCATAGTCTAGTCAAAGTGAGATCCTCTTCATTTAGAGACTGAGAGGTTTTTTTTTCTTTTTGTATTCATTTCTAGATTTCTTTTTATGACCATCAGTCATGAAGGATTTGGTATTTTTTTTTAGTAGTTCCATGTCCATGAACCACAAGTTCAGACCCTGTACCTACAACTGCATTACATTTCTCCCTCTTAGTCTAGTTCAAGCTCAGAAGAACCATCTATACTCATTTGTAATAAATCCTTTTATTTCTCCTCTAGTCTATACAGCAACTATGCTATTATATGTTAATAGAATCTGTTTAGTGTTTATCTATTTGTTTTATATACACATTGTAATGACCTTGGTGGTGCAGTGGTTAGCACTGGCGCCTCACGGCAAGAAGGTTCTGGGTTCAAACCTCGTGGCTTACTGGGACCTTTCTGTGTGGAGTTTGCATGTTCTCCCTGTGCCTGTGTGGGTTTCCTCCAGGTGCTCCACTTTCCTTCCACAGTCCAAAGACGTGGACTTGGTCAACTCTAAACTGCCCGAGTGTGCGAATGGCTGTTTCTCTCCGTGTTAGCCACACGATAGACTGGCAACCTGTCCAGGGTGTACCTGACCTTTCAGCCAATGTCAGTTGGGATTGGCTCCAGCTCACCCTTGACCCCCAATAGATAAGCAGTATAGAAAATAAATGAATGTCATTCAAACAGAAGTTCATTTGGTCTGCAAAGTTGCTTTCAACACAAACCAATATCCTGAGTAATCGTGATTCCAGTGGTCCGATAGCATGTGGAACTGCTTGAGGCTAAAGACTCCGAGGCATTTGCTGTAGCTGATACCCTTACTACTATGAGTCACACCATATGCAATGTCAATCTGTGCTGTTTTCCAAAGAGTTCAATTTCCCCACTGGTGAGGAGGCAGTAGTTGTTCATTCAGTAGTAGTGTTAACCCTGTGATAGTTTGGTGACCTGCCCAGAATGTATCCTGCCTCACTATATGCCGCAGCACAGATAATGGATGGATGGATAGATGCAGTGACCTTCGTATATTTCTATATGTGTCAGAAAACATAATCCAGGGACACATGTCTGCCTGGGGGCATTTTGAGTTATTGACAGATTCAGAAAGTACAGTTTCTAAGCTTTCCAATGATGCCTTCCATGTGGAGATCTGACAATATTTGAAGAATGTGTGGCCTTTTGAAAGTGTATACTTCTTAAAACGGAAAAGGGAGAAAATCGCCCTCAAAGTTTTCCATCTCAGCTACTCTGGGTGCAGGGCGGGCACATAATGGTGCTCATTTGCATAATATTAAGGAAAGCTCTACCCCCTACTAGCTAGCACAATACTACTTTCATGTAAACAAAGATCACCACGTCAATTTTCCTTCCATGCAAAGTATGCCCAAAACAATTATGAAGTACAAAAATAAGTCCTAAAGTATACTTTAGCGTTTTGTGGTTGAAAAATTACTCACACCGTAAGAAAGAAAGATAGCACAATGATGACACAACTAACACAACACTAGTTTCATGTAAAGCCTCGGTCACAACCAGCCGTACGGTACGTGCTCCTACGGCCGGTCTACATGCAAAAAACGCAAGAAACGCACGAGAGCGCGCATGAAACGCACAAGAGCGCGCGTGTGATGTGCTGATTTTCGAGCCGCAGACCGGCCGCAGAGGTTCTTTGTCATGTCAAACAAACTCTACGGGCGCTTACGTTTTTTTTCAGGTTGCAAGACGAACTTACGGCCAACGCGCGTCTTTCTCCGTGAACAAAAAAAAACCGCAGCGATTTGGGAAACGCCAAAAATCGCACGGCCAAAAAATCGTACGTCCGGTTGTGAGCTAGGCTTAACCAAACCACAACACTCTCCGTTACATGCAAAAATAACCACACAGCCTTAGATTAATAAACTTACCCCATCAGAAAGAGAAACGGTGCCTTGCACACACCAATGCCTCCGATGGAATGTAGTCCTAGAACGGTCCGTGTATCATCCGATCATTCAAGTATTCCATTCAATCTGGAAAACGAGGTTGCGGGTTTTTTTTGCTAGAAATGGTTACCTCCGATGTAAATACCGTATGTCTGTTTGCTTCGTGGTGTTTCAGCTCCTCTGCGCTCTGTTTAACTTGCTCATTCCATAGTGAAATCACACGCCTGTATGCAGGTTAAGTAGCCATGCGCTCAGCTCGCATCATACAGCTGATTCGCGAAAAAAAAACCCAAAAGACTTAAATCATCATGTGAATGGCCTATATGGTAATTTACCCACACCCCCCAGCAGGCTACAGTCCTGACAAAAACGAGACAATTTGCAACAAAAAATGTATGCTTTTCCAACAAAACAATCTATTATCTGAAATACTGATTGCATTCTTCAAGATCTCAACTTGCACATGATGGAAAAAAACAAAAATCACAAATTTCGAAAAAAAATGCTTCTTTTGCGATTATCTCGGATTCGTTTCGGCCGACATGTGTCCCTGGATTCAGTGAGGGGTCACATATATTGGGAATAATTCCTCTATCCATTATTTGTAGCCCCTTATCCTGTTCTACAGGGTTGCAGGCAAGCTGGAGCCTACCCCAGCTGACTATGGGCAAGAGGCGGGGTACACCCTGGACAAGTCACCAGGTTATCACAGATTGGGAATAATATGGAAATGAATCATTTTCCAATCATTATCGAAAGCCTGACAGTGAAAATATCACAAGGTGTCATTGATGGCATGGTAATGATTTGGTGCAAACTGTTAGAGACACACAAATTCTGAAAGGTCAGCCAGCTTTATGTTCACATTATGTTTGCAAAGAGTTTGCATGTTCTGTCCGTGTCTGCGTGGGTTTCCTCCGGGTGCTCCGGTTTCCCCCACAGTTCAAAGACATGCGGTTAGGTTAACTGCTACTCTAAATTGCCCATAGATGTGAATATCTGAGGCTACATCCACACGACAACGGCAACGAGATTTTATTAAACAAATATCGCGTCCACATGGGCAACAGATCAGTAAAATATCAGGTACATATGGCAACGCAACGCTTGCTGAAAACGATGCAATACACATGCCACACCTCTACGTGCGCTGTAAGACGGTCCCATCGGAGACACCAGAACGATAGAAGAAGTAGACACATGTGCATAAACCCCTTCTTCTACCTGGCGTGAAGTACTCACAGGAACAAGCACACAACAACAAGAAGAAGATGGCTGTGACTATGCGAGGAAATCGTGCCTTCTGTGTGTACAAATTAGTTTTATTAGTGTGCATAGTTTTATATAACTTAATTTTCTTATTGTGTGTGAACATTTTGAAAAGCATTTTTATATAATTTATATAACTTTTTATATTGTGTGTGAACATTTTGAAAAGCAGTCTTATCCAATAAAAAAAAGAAATTCAAGAAATGGTTCAGTTACTTGTTTATTTAAAAGAAAAGCTGTATACAAAAGTGAATGTGATGCAGTGGTTCATACAAAACAGCGAGAGTGCTGCTTGTTCTAGTCATGTGGTTGTGACGTCATCGTAAACAAATCCGTTCTACTCATCCAGATGACTTTGCAACGGCGCCATTGCTAGATTTTTCCACTCTGGAACCCGTTCTCGTTTTGGGGCACCCAAAACGCCGGTGCCGTGTGGACGCCAGGCCGAAACGATAAACAATTTTATCAGATTCACCTGAATCCGTTGCCGTGTGGACAGCCTCTGAGCTGTGTTCCTTCAATGGGAAAAGTGTCGAAGCTCAGTTGCCCTGTAACACTGCCCAAAAAGTTGCCCGTGTATCATCACTTTTACGTTTATGTTGTCTGTCCTTTTGTGTAACTTGAACCTTGAGTGGACGAAAGGATGATAAAGTAAATTATATACCTTGTTGGCATTGGCCTACTTCAGTTTGGTTCCAAAAAAAAAAAAAAAAAGACATTTGTTAATGGCAAATAATCTGATGTGGATGCCAAAAATGAAACATTTAATTGGTTTCTTTTTTTCCTTGAAAGACAGTGGGCTTAATCCTGCTCGCCAGCACTGCAGTGAAGACTGTAACAAAAATCCACATTTGAGCTTTCACTTGCTACAACTAATACAAACAAAATTGTTGTAACTATATTGCCGATTTACATTTGATTATACACCATGCATACTTTTATAAATATCACAGGAACAGATAATTGTCTGTTAAATGTAATAGATGATATGGTTGTTGCAGTCACATCCCTGCTTTTTAAGGAAAGTCTCTGGTTGGCAGGATTGTGTGGGTTGCAGCCCAGGTTTATTTGTGTGCTTGGTGGAGTTTCCTGGCTGGCACTGTCTTTACCACTTTCACTTCAGGCCAAATCGTAAATCCAAGACTATGATTTAAGCAAATCACTCGTATTAACCCTTAGATTTTTTTGCAAAAAAAAAAAAAAAAAAATATATATATATATATATATATATATATATATATATATATATATATATATAATTTTTTTTTTGCATATGGAACAAGTTCAGTATATTTGTACACAGGATGCGCTTCCTGTGCTTGTTTTAAAGCACTCATGTATTTTCATAGAAGTGTCATTAAAACAAATGCAGCATACAGTGGATATAAAAAGTGTACACACCCCGTTAAAATGATAGAATGATAAAAAAATGAGACCACGATAAATAATTTCAAAACTTTTCCCACCTTTAAATGTGACCTATAACCTGTACAATTCAATTGAAAAACAAACAAATCTGTTCAGGGGGAAAAACATAAAAAAATAAAAAGCGTACAATAAGCTGGTTGCATAAGTGTGCACACCCTTAAACTAATACTTTGTTGAAGCACCTTTTGATTTAATTACAGCATTCAGTCTTTTTGGGTTCACACCTGCCATCAAATAAAATGACTCTGATTAACCCCAAATAAAGTTCAGACATTTACTCAGTTGCATCCTCCAGCAAAAGCCAGGGTTCACAGAGAGCTTACAAAGCGTCAAAGGGATCCCATTGTTGAAAGGTATCAGTCAGGAGAAGGGTACAAAAACATTTCCACGGCATTAGATATACCATGGAGCACAGTGAAGATAGTCATCGAGAAGTGGAGAAAATATGGGACAACAGTGGCATTACTGAGAACTGGACATCCCTCCAAAATTGATGAAAAGACAAGACGAAAACTGGTCAGGGAGGCTGCCAAGAGGCCGACAGCAACACTGAAGGAGCTACAGGAATTTCTGGCAAGTACTGGTTGTGTACTGCATGTGTCAACAATCTCCCGTATTCTCCATATGTCTGGACTATGGGGTAGGGTCAAAGAAAACCATCCAGGTCCAGCTAAATTTTCCAAAATATACATCAACTCTCCCAAAAGCATGTGGGAAAATGTGTTATGGTCTGATGAAACCAAGGTTGAACTTTTTGGCCACAATTCCAAAAGGTATGTTTGGCGCAAAAACAACACTGCGCATCACCCAAAGAACACCATACCCACGGTGAAGCATGGTGGTGGCAGCATCATGTTTTGGGGTTGTTTTTCTTCAGCTGGATCAATTGGCTTCAGTCAAGGTGGAGGGAATTATGAACAGTTCTAAATACCAGTCAGTTTTGGCCCAAAACCTTCAGGTGTCTGCTAGAAAGCTGAAGATGAAGAGGAATTTCATCTTTCAGCACAAAAATGACCCCAGAAAAGTTTTGGAACGGCCCAGCCAGAGCCCAGACCTAAATCCAATTGAAAATCTGTGGGGTGACCTGAAGAGGGCTGTGCACAAAAGATACCCTCGGAATCTGACAGATTTGGAGCACTTTTGCAAGGAAGAGTGGGCAAATATTGCCAAGCCTAGATGTGGCAGGCTGATAGACTCTGAGCTAAAAAGACTGAATGCTATAATTAAATCAAAAGGTGCTTCAACAAAGTATTAGTTTAAGGGTGTGCACACTTATGCAACCAGCTTATTGTACTTTTTTTATTTTTTATGTTTTTCCCCCTCACAGATTTGTTTGTTTTTCAGTTGAATTGTACAGGTTATTGAGGTATTTCACCTGACGTCACAGGGTCACGTGACGCCCCGGTGTCCGCCATTTTGAAGGTCAAGCTAGCTAATGTCAACAACATAGTAGCTAGTATGTTACTGTAGCAATGTTTACGTTCAGTCATTTGGATGACTGTTAAAACCTTTCAGTCTCAAGTTTTTCCTTTACTGTATTTACTAGTTTACTGTAATTATGATCCGGCAGCTATTTACACCGGATCCAGTGTAAATAGCTGCCGGAGCGCGCTCCGGCTTGCTCCCCCTCAAATTAAGCAGCGCGCTCCGGCTTGCTCCCGGAGTGCTCCGGCCGAGGTTCCGCAGCGCGCTCCGGCTTGCTCCCCCTCAAATTAAGCAGCTCACTCTGGCTTGCTCCCGGAGTGCTCCGGCCGAGGTTCCGGAGCGTGCTCCAGCTTGCTCCCCCTCAAATTAAGCAGCGCGCTCCGGCTTGCTCCCGGAGTGCTTCGGGAGCAAGCCAGAGCGCGCTGCTTAATTTGAGGGGGAGCAAGCTGGAGCACGCTCCGGCAGCTATTTACACTGGATCCGGTGTAAATAGCTGCTGGATCATAATTACAGTAAACTAGTAAATACAGTAAAGGAAAAACTTGAGACTGAAAGGTTTTAACAGTCATCCAAATGACTGAACGTAAACATTGCTACAGTAACATACTAGCTACTATGTTGTTGACATTAGCTAGTGCTAACAGCTAGCTGCTAGTACACTGCTACAACACAGACACCGACCCTAATAATACAGTTCTTGGTCATTGCCTGGTAACAGCAAATTTATAACGGGCCATGTCTCAACAGACTAAGAAGTTATTTCAATGACATTTAATAACATTTTGTTTATCCTGAGGACCGAAAGTAAATGAAAATGTGAACAAACCTTAGCTGTAATAAGATGGCGACCACCGGCTCCAGGGACGACCCGCTGATGTAGGCATGTTACCCAGCCTGACACAAAATATTTGTAGGCATCCAAACTCTTATACGCTTTCAGATCAATACCTGTGTATGGCGATGGGTTTTGAACGACATAGGTATACAGATCATGTGGGCCGAAGTCAGGTAAAGACGAGGGCTTGGTGTACTTCCGTACATCAGTGAACAATCCTGGTGGAAGCAGGTAAACGTCGTTCTCTAAGCCTGCTAACCTCAATTTTTGCAAATACCTCTCCCTCTGCTCGCCCTGTAAATGCCCTACGTCGCTGGATAGTGAAGGTGTTTTCTGCATCTCGCTCGTTTTTCTTTTATGTTTTTCGTTTGTCGCCTTCCTCGCATTCAGACTGATTCGAGCTGTGACGTCCAAAATGGCAGCCTAACGATGCATCACATGACTTGGTCACGTGGGTGAAAAACCTCAATAGGCCACATTAAAGGTGGGAAACGTTTTGAAATGATTTATCGTGGTCTCTTTTTTTTTACATCAGAAAAACCTATCATTTTAATGGGGTGTGTACACTTTTTATGTCCACTGTATGTCTTTGAATGGTGGCTCACAAAGTGTTTGTTCTCGTTTAGCTTGCAGTGTTTGTGTTCATAAGAGCTGCCGGGAAAGCATTCCTGTGTGTACCAAAGGAAAGGTAAGGAACATCTCTGTGAAGTTGATTTAAATGGATTTCTTAATTACAAACCAGCGAAATGCCTTTAGCAATGAATTTACCTTTTCTGTGTCTTCGTTTCAGTTTCCAAAACAGCCCCAGCTTGTCATCCCAGAGTCGACCACTATGCCTGGAGTCACTTTAAGAGTAAAGAGTAAGTTGTGTGTAATTTCTTTTCCCAAACCATGTGGGACAGTGTTCAGTTCTGCATTGTTATCTTACTATATTTGTATATTTATGTATGTATTTATTTAGCCTCTGCCCCACGGGAAAGACCCTGGTCAGCCATTTTGTCTCCAGACGACCACCTCTCTGTGGTGAATGCTCCCCGTAGACACACAAGCATCATGCCTTTCAACAGCAGCAACCTTTCCAAAAGCATGTCCATCAGCAACATTGCAGTGTGAGGATCCAATCTCACTTTGTATTAATCAGTGAGACAATACCGTACACAACTATCTGAGTGCTAACGCAGAACCTTAAAGGAAACCTCAACCCTGAAACTCACTGAAACATTCAAATATTTCTAATAGTTACATTTAAAAATAAGTTAATTTGTTGATGGACCCTGTATTTTCTTTATTCTTGTAAGTAACATAATGGGGATGTTGCTAAGGGGATGGCAGGGCCTTGGCTCAGCTAGTTTGCAAACATTGAGATGACAAGAACGACTGAATTGGCTGCACTATTAGGATGAAAATAAAAGCTTCGGAAGCTGATCTGTTTGAGCTGAGGGTGTGGATGAGGAGCTGAGAGAGCTGGACAGACTAAGGCTACGTTCACACTGCAGGCTGAAGTGACTCAAATCCGATCTTTTCGCCCATATGTGACCTGTATCCGATCTTTTATTGACAATATGAACGACACAGATCCGATTTTTTCAAATCCGACCCAGGCCGTTTGGATATGTGGTCCTAATTCCGATTCCTATCCGCTCTTTTCATATGCGACTTCAGTCTGAACCGCCAGGTCGCATTCATCCGACTTACACGTCATCAACAAGCCACAAACGTCACTATTCTGCGCTGAAGTAGGCGGCGGGTCTCTCAAAAAAAGTTACAACATGGCGCATAATCACGGGCGCAGATAGAGGGGGGGACGGGTGGGATTCGTCCCACCCAGATTTAAATTCACTTCGTTCGGTCACCCCCACTTATAGGAAGGAAAAAATGTCTATGCTGTCTTTCTTTGCATAAGGCAAACCTCACGGAAAAATCAAAAGACTAATTACCATTCGGTTTATTGAGGTGCACAGCAGTGTATACATAGTTGCAACAACTCACATAAAACAAAACAAAGTCTGATATTCGGTTGGTTGAGCTGCGCAGACTGCACAGGTTGCGAGCTCGAGCTTGGTTGCTATGGTAACCCACAAGTTTGACAGGCATATCGGGGTTGGGGTTGGTTTGCTGGCAGCTTTGTCCCCCCCAGTTCAAAAAATGTATCTGCGCCCCTGCGCATGACATCAATGCGAGGGACGCTTCGGGCTGTGAAGGTTCTGAATCTTCTCAATGGAAGGACGCAGAGGTTAGGGAGCTGATTTCCATTTGGGGGGATGCAGCTATTCAAGCTAAATTGGATGGGTCATAGCGCAACCGGGCGGTTTTACTTCCGTAAACACTGGCCATGCTCACTGCGTGTGACGTCGTCGTATCCTGCAGTGCGCATGCAGAACACTTTTAGGTCGCTTTTCGTTCCTACTGAGGATCACATACAAGTCGCATATATTTGTTAATGTGAACGACCTCACAAAAAAATTGGATTTCACAAAAAAATCGGAATTGAGCATTAAGCCTTGCAGTGTGAACGTAGCGAAAAAGACTACCGCTGTGTCCAAAATCGCTCACTGCTCACTATATAGTGGACTAGATAGTGAGTTCGTCATTTTGTAATGCTGTCCGAATGTACCGTATAGTAAGAATTATTACACCCTATATAGTGGACTCATAGTATCCCACAATGCATCATGAAAAGTAGTGTACAACCGATGGTCACTAACCAAGCAATATATACCATCATGCATTGCAGCCGCTGTGAAAGAAAAATGGCGTACGACAAAGAGAAGCACCCGGTGCAGCAACGAGAGTATATACACAGGGTGTTTCAAAAAATTTGATATTATTTGAGATATAAATATCCCAGAAACTACATAGTTGAGGCAAATGAAACTGAACAGGCTTAATGTTGAGCAATATAAGATTTATTCCTCAAAATTTGAATGAGAAATTCAAAGGTATGTGGATTCCATGAAGGATTTCACAAATTTTCAATATGCGTGCCGCCTGAGACACGGCACACGTCAAGTCGGTAGTCCAGCTCCTGCTAAACACGCTGCAGCATGTCTTTGGTAACAGTCTCTTCTGGTAACAGTGCATTTTTAAAGAATTCTCTCATAAATGCATGCTGCACAGTCTTGTTCGACTGCGTTCGAGCGTATTCTAACACACAAAACGCCTTTTCTTTTCCAGTGAGTGGCATTTCTATACCTAAAAAGATACAAATAAAAACATTACACACAAAATTTTGACCTGTTTCCACACATGCTGTTAAAATTTGACGTCAACCGAACGGGAATTGGCAAAATTATTCGATTGTAAAATTATATCAAAATTTTTGAAACACCCTGTGTATATATAAAAATGTATATGTCATGTTTTAAAAAAAACAATTTAAAAAATTTGTACATTTCAAGTACAATTAAAAATGCTAAGAGAATAGAAAATAAGCTAAAATGCAGCAGACACAAAGTACTTTGTATTTATTAATGCAGGAAATACGCTCAGTATAATATGGATTTATCACAAAAATAAATGCATTTATTTTTTTCACGGTCCAGTTTCCATCAAATCGTGCGCTTTGACTGGCTCGCGAGCGGTCTGGAATCCTACGATCCGGACCCCGGTTACGGACCTTTGGCAACTCACTCGTTCACAACAACAACAAACATAGTAGCAATTTTTGTCAACATTTATGTTCACATTTCTCAGTATAATAGCATTAATTTTACAGCATGGATAGCGATAACGACAGTGTACACAGCGAAAGCGAGTTTACTACCCTGATGAACACAAAATAAAGGAAAACACTTCAGGAGAAAGCCGAAAATGAGTTTGTAGCAGGTTTGTTCTAAATGTGGTTTCCCTTTTGGGCGCTCTCATTTTCTGTTAGAATTTGGTAAAGAAAAAAATAAATATATTATTTACCAGCTTAAGGTCGGTCCATATTGTGAAATACCGTGACTGAGGTCTTGAAAATATTGACCTCGGCCCAGAGGCCTCGGTCAGTATTTTCAAGACCTCGGTCATGGTATTTCATGATACGGACCTCCCAGTTAGTAAATAATATATATGTATTTATTATTTTGAAAACCCACCAGCCAACTGATCTGGCACATTTTAATTGTGCGACAGTAATGACGTAACTAACAGCGTGACGGAGTAGTGTCCGAAAGTGTTTTCATTTCACCAATGAGCTCACTGTATAGTCCTTTAACCTCCTAGGGCTTAGCGGTCACATGCGTGGACAGCACTTTATGGAAATTCGGAACAAGAATCCACATATGTGGACATACTTTTTCTCTAAAAGTACATCTTATCAAAAGATGATGCTTAGTTTTTATTCTAATCAGGTTCTAATAAGCCCAAATGGCAAAGAGGAATAAAAAATGCATGTAAAAAAAACAGCTTGGGCCTTAGGAGGTTAAATAGAATTCCCTACATAGTGAGTAGGGAGTAGTGAATGGGTGAGTGATTTTGGACACAGTTTACATCACTGAGATAAAGTCCCAATTAGTGCCACTGTTAATGGGCAATCAGATGGCATTGTGGGTAATGTAGTAATGTTAAACGGATTGAAAACAGACCAGTTTGTCAATTAAAATGTTTAAACCACAAACGTCAACTGAAAAATCTTGCACAAGTGAAATTGATTATAAATATGGATTGAAGTCATTCAGGGTGGATTTTTCCTTTAATATATGTGTGTTCTTTCTTTCTTTCTTTCTTTCTTTCTTTCTTTCTTTCTTTCTTTCTTTCTTTCTTTCTTTCTTTCTTTCTTTCCCCATGCATCAAAAAAATCCTTGTAAAGCGTTTCCTGAAAATAAAATCCCTAACTGGAAACCTTTACTAGCGCCTAAGAATTTGATTACGCCTTTGATCGATGTATAGTTACCAGCTGTAAGCACGTCCAATTCACTTCCTTGTTGTCTTCCTTCAGATTTGATGAAATGCCATTAAAGAGTCTGAGATATTTATCCCAATCCACCGACAATTTGCACAAAGCCAACAAGGTCAACGAGTCCACCGAGTCTCTGATAGATGAAGGTAAGCAGCCTCATTTCCTCCTGCAAAGCCCTTCGTCTGTTTCTGTTTCCTCGAGCTTCCCTTTATCTTCCCAAACAGCGAGTGAGCAGGTGCAGGCTTCAAACGAGCTCGTGCCTGAAACCCGTTAGCAATTGACCAGATGCAGGCTACAATTTATTAGTGACATTTGCTGCATGTTCCTGATTCACCATAGTGAGCTTTATTGCACATGTTTATTAAACTCATTTCCGTGTTGTTTACAGGAACGGAGATTGATGGGCAGCTGATGGGAGAGTTCGAGGCGGATGCTAAGGAGTTAGAGGCCGACTCGTGGAGCTTTACAGCAGATAAGAAATACCTGAAGCAACTGAAAAAGGATGTCATCAAGCAGCAAGATGTCATTTATGGTAGGGTCACCTGTCAGAAGCTTATGTTTATCATAAATCCTATAACCAACGGTCTTCAACTGACTTATTTGACATCTTGGAAAATGAATAATGAATGTTGTGCAGTAGGAGCGACTTCCTGATTATGTGATTAAGGTTTTATGACCATGTTATCTGGGAAACGCAGTGTGTCATCCAAATAGGTTTACTACTCTTTTTTTTTTCCCCTCACATCACTACCACTACTGCCCTGGACTTGATTGAATTGAAATATCTATACATTACATACCGTATGTCTTACAGCACTGAGATAAAGTTGTTTCAGCTGCATTTCCTCTAATACCTTGTTTTCTGGTCAGCAGTCATTATTTTCTAGCTGTAATGTAAAAGATAAACACACTATCACCCATTTTGCAGAATGCTCCAAATCTTAGCACATAGGATTTATGATTCGTAATGGCGAGCGTGTGTTCCCTTAACACCCTCTGAGCGTTTAGTAATTTTAAAACTATAAAATTACTGGTCGGTTGTGATATTAAATGTAATATTTAAATGCTGTGTAATTAAATCTACAATCAGCTGTTTTATCTGCAGCATATAGCAAAGGGTCATATACTGTATATGTTGTCCAAGTTTCAGCTGACTATGTTTCAAAAGAGCGCCGTCTCATAAAAACCACTAATTACCTACTGAGCTAGCAAGCTGTTCACAATAACCTTGTCCCGAATATACCATTCTCATTCTACTCTTCTTTGAAGGACATTCACTTGAATTCTAGTCAGTAAGAAATAAAACACTTGAGGATTGTGCTGTAATAGGAAAATGATCAATGTCACGAAGCGCAGTTCGTGTTGTCACTCTAAAGTTGATTCATTTCCAATAACAAACAGGAAACAGCATTTTATTGCTTTCGTGCGACAGCAATTTGCAAATGAAGTTAATAAGAAATTATTGGATGAGTTTGAACAAAATATTATGATTTGTTAGTGGCGGGCAAGCAAGTAATTATTTGCTGATGCCGAAGGCAGAGGAAAATAATTGCTTGCGAGACACTAACAAATCATAATATTTTGTGAAAACAGAGCTCAATAATTGTTTTATTAGTCAAATTATTATTCTTTTTTTGAATTACTGATTATAAAGTTCACACGATAAGGGGAAAGCATCATCATCATCATAGTTTCCTGCCCGGCGCATTTCCAGCCTTGGGGCACTTCCGAATGGATGGAGGTGGAAATCTGACATCCATCAGTCGCAAGAGGGCTGCCTTTTCCATCATGGCTTTTCTTGCCTGTTGGGCGTCAATTCCCAGTAGCTTTTCAACATTCGTCCATACTCTCCTAGACGTTCTTGTCATCAAAGAGTGCCTGTTTTTGCAGGGCCTCATTGTCAAGTCAGCAGATATGGCCAATATACTTCAAATGTTGGCGGTAGCAGACCTCGCGGATAGGTAGCGTGTTGGTGATCTCCCGCAGGTGTTGGTTTGAGATTGTAAATCTCCAATCTACAGTATCTCAAATCAAGTTCAAGTTTATTTGTACAGCGCTTTTAACAATAAACATTGTCGCAAAGCAGCTTTACAGAATTTGAACGACTTAAAACATGAGCTAATTTTATCCCTAATCTATCCCCAATGAGCAAGCCTGTGGCGACGGTGGCAAGGAAAAACTCCCTCAGACGACATGAGGAAGAAACCTCGAGAGGAACCAGACTCAAAAGGGAACCCATCCTCATTTGGGCAACAACAGACAGCCTGACTATAATATTAACAGTTTTAACAGGTATAACCCTCAACTGTCCTCATGGGGCCGTCCTTCACAGGAGTGGGGCGATAAAACTCCGACCAGACACAGGGCACCAGGATGGATCAAGCAGGTCCGAGGGGCAGAAGAGGCCAGCATCTCAATCCCAGGATCAACATGTAACTCAGAGGGACAGATTGGGGGGGGGAGAAAGAAAACATGTTGTTAGGTATGCCCTAAAAATGACAAGTATTAAATCTGTGTGGTAGGCTCGCAGAGACGAGAGTCTTTACATCAGGCATGACACACAATGGCATGTTAATATGGTAAAAAAAAAATATATCATGACCTGCTCTGGCTGGATGCTTGATTGGGTGATGGGAGCACACTCCTCAGCAATGATGAGATGCAGATGGGACCCTTAGGCCTGGCCAAGACAATTCAGTTACATTTCACCGGGTCTGGGACATGCGACAGAATGTCTGACGGCCGATTCCCTGCAGGCTACGATAGCCAGTCGAGGTCCCCACCGTCTCCACCAAAAGATTTCCTGTTGACTCCATGTAACTCAGAGGGACAGATTTGGAGTGGGGGGGGGAGAGAAAGAAAACACAGGTGGTTAGGTATGCCCAATGTCACCTGAATATCTCTCCTTCAAACTGGACATCACTCTGTTCTTTTCTGCTTGGGTTGTTTTTACGCTGCTATCCACCTTTCACCATTTTCCTTAAGAAACCACGCCACAAAGTCTCAATCTTATCCAGTTCCTTCTCCATTAGAGGTCATGCTTGGATGCTATATAGCAGGCGAGACTGCATACATGTGGTCAGAAGTGCCACTCTTGTAGATAACTGTATTCTATGGTCTGTCAACACGTGTTTAAGCTCATCCCATTTCTGGAAGGTGGCTCCAATCCTGGCATACAGGAAACGAGAGGCATCTATTTCATAATTTGTAATGGTGTAGCCAAGGTATTCTTTATTTTAGTGTTACTGACAGCTATCAGGCTTTCCTGGTTCTTTTTATCTTCATCGTCGACATTGAAGGCCATTGTCTCAGTTTTGCTGTATGACATCTGCAACCTAAACCATGTGAACGTTTGGTCATAAATTTCAAGGATGTTCTTCAGTTCCTGGACAGAGTTAGCAAAAATGACCTCATCATAAGCCATGGCCTAATGGTTAGAGAAGCAGCTTTGGGACCAAAAGGTTGCTGGTTTAATTCCCTCGACCAACAGGAATTGCTGAAGTGCCCTTGAGCAAGGCACCTAACCCCCAACTGCTCCCCAGGCTGCTCTGGGTATGTTGTACTTTGCCCTGGATAACAGCGTCTGCTAAATGCCTGTAAATGTAATGAGTCAAATGATAAATATATTTTTTTAAATTTTTGATTAGTCACATAGTTCATGACAAGGCAAAGCCCCAGTTCATTTTCAACTCCTTTGATTTACCTAATCTGCATGTCTTTGGTCTGTGGGGAAAACCAGAGCACCCGGAGGAAACCCACACCAACACGGGGAGAACATGCAAACTCCACACAGAAAGGCCCCTGTCATCCGCGAGGTTTGAACCCAGAACCTTCTTCCTGTGAGGCGACAGTGCAGAAATTGAGCCATGTTGACAAACGTGCGAAGTAGCTGCACATGAGCAGACCATTATTTGTAGGCAGTTATTTGCAGTTGGCTCAGCCAATCAAAACGGCCTAAAAATAACTTGAATTATAATGCAGTTTAATGGTTAATTAAACATTCATTCATTCATTCATTATCTCTAGCCGCTTTATCCTTCTACAGGGTCGCAGGCAAGCTGGAGCCTATCCCAGCTGACTACGGGCGAAAGGCGGGGTACACCCTGGACAAGTCGCCAGGTCATCACAGGGCTGACACATAGACACAGACAACCATTCACACTCACATTCACACCTACGGTCAATTTAGAGTCACCAGTTAACCTAACCTGCATGTCTTTGGACTGTGGGGGAAACCGGAGCACCCGGAGGAAACCCACGCGGACACGGGGAGAACATGCAAACTCCACACAGAAAGGCCCTCGCCGGCCCCGGGGCTCGAACCCAGGACCTTCTTGCTGTGAGGCGACAGCGCTAACCACTACACCACCGTGCCACCGGTTAATTAAACATGTAGTATCTTTTATCTGTTTGTACTGTAGTTCCGTTTAATTTGTTCCTATTCTCGCTTTCATTTCAATAACTATAAAAAGACATTCCCTCACCAGCACCTTTCTTTCTTCTGTCGCTCTCTTGAAGTTAATGGGCTAATTAAATTTAGAAAAAGGCACAAAACTCAAGGTCTTTTCTCCTGAACACTTTTTCATGCAGGAAAACTTAAAGGATCAGTCTTCTCTTAAAGCAATGACATTGACTGAAATCTTCTTTCATAAATTTAGACCTAAATGTACCTTCACCAGAGGAATGTCTGTCTGTTTTTCACTGTTGTATAGCATTTTCGAACCTGCTTGTTATGTTTAAACAACTGTATGTGAGAGTGTGCTAGACAGGTCTCTGTGAATGAGCTGTTACTACAGAAACAATAACATAGTAGAACAAGATTATTAATATAAACCTGTGATTTGAATTACAGCCAGCACTCTGGTCAGAGCCACTGTTTTGGATAAGAAGTGTATCTAAAAATAGTACTAATAAGTTATTGTTTATCACATGTCTCTTTTCCTTCCAGAGCTGATTCAGACAGAGATGCACCATGTACGTACACTGCGGATCATGGCAGATGTGTACAGCAAAGGGCTGCTAAAAGAGGTGCAGCTGGAAGCCCAGACAGTGGACAGAGTGTTCCCTGTGCTAGACGACCTACTGGAGATGCACACACACTTCTTCAGCAGCCTGCTCGAGAGGAGGAGAGAGGCCAAGCAGGAGGGTAAAGCTGGAGCCTTCGTCATCAGCAGGATTGGGGATATCCTGGTCAACCAGGTGAGGGGGAGACGAGTGCTCTGGTTACGTTTCATTAAGTCCACTACTAAGGGCTGTTTTCATCTCATCTCATTATCTGTAGCCGCTTTATCCTGTTCTACAGGGTCGCAGGCAAGCTGGAGCCTATCCCAGCTGACTACGGGAGAAAGGCGGGATACACCCTGGACAAGTCGCCAGGTCATCACAGGGCCGACACATAGACGCAGGCAACCATTCACACTCACATTCACACCTACGGTCAATTTAGAGTCACCAGTTAACCTAACCTGCATGTCTTTGGACTGTGGGGGAAACCGGAGCACCCGGAGGAAACCCACGCGGACACGGGGAGAACATGCAAACTCCGCACAGAAAGGCCCTCGCCGGCCACAGGGCTCGAACCTGGACCTTCTTGCTGTGAGGCGACAGCGCGAACCACTACACCACCATGCCGCCCTAAGGGCTGTTTTATTTTTTAATAAAATAAGTTTGCAGAACATATTTCCGAGATTAGATCTGAACACCTATTGTTTTACTTGCTGTGACGCTCTGTATTTCATTCAGTTACTAACACTTGACCATCCTTCATACATCATCATCATCATCCCTTCTGCCTGCGGTATAAAGTTTGACAAAACCATTCACTTCACTTCATAAAGACTGCTCTCAGGCTAGAGAAGTGTTGAAACCATTGCATTTTAATTTTAATGATTTTGAACCCGAGTGGCGGCATGGTGGTGTAGTGGGTAGCGCTGTTGCCTCACAGCAAGAAGGTCCTGGGTTCGAGCCCCGGGGCCGGCGAGGGCCTTTCTGTGTGGAGTTTGCATGTTCTCCCCGTGTCCGCGTGGGTTTCCTCTGGGTGCTCCGGTTTCCTCCACAGTCCAAAGACATGCAGGTTAGGTTAACTGGTGACTCTAAATTGACCGTAGGTGTGAATGTGAGTGTGAATGGTTGTCTGTGTCTATGTGTCAGCCCTGTGATGACCTGGCGACTTGTCCAGGGTGTACCCCGCCTTTCGCCCGTAGTCAGCTGGGATAGGCTCCAGCTTGCCTGCGACCCTGTAGAAGGATAAAGTGGCTAGAGATAATGAGATGGATGAGATGAACCCAAGTGCGCACATATACCCTGTGTCCAAAATCGCTCCCTACTCACTATATAGGGCACTATATATCAGGGACACCATTTTGTAGTGCTGTCCGAAATCTTAGTGAGGATTATTTACACCCTATATAGTGCACTCAAAGTATCCCACAATGCATCACAAAAAGTAGTGTACAGTCTGATGGTCACTAACCAAAGCAATATATCCCATCATGCATTGTAGTCGCACTGAGAGAAAATAAATTAAAAGTCTCAAATTTGAATTAATAAAAGGTAGCAGCAAAGAAGAAAGTATTCAGGCTTGATTTAAAACAACTGAAAGATGCAGGTACTTTGTATTGATTGTGTGAAATACGCTTAGTATAATATGGATTTATCACAAAAATACATGCATGTGGGCGGCACGGTGGTGTAGTGGTTAGCGCTGTCGCCTCACAGCAAGAAGGTCCTGGGTTCGAGCCCCATGGCCGGCGAGGGCCTTTCTGTGCAGAGTTTGCATGTTCTCCCCGTGTCCGCGTGGGTTTCCTCCGGGTGCTCCGGTTTCCCCCACAGTCCAAAGACATGCAGGTTAGGTTAACTGGTGACTCTAAATTGACCGTAGGTGTGAATGTGAGTGTGAATGGTTGTCTGTGTCTATGTGTCAGCCCTGTGATGACCTGGCGACTTGTCCAGGGTGTACCCCGCCTTTCGCCCGTAGTCAGCTGGGATAGGCTCCAGCTTGCCTGCGACCTTGTAGAAGGATAAAGCGGCTAGAGATAATGAGATGAGATGAGCTCACTATTGCCGCTTTTCCACTACCAATGCGGCTGAGTTGGGCTGAGCCGTGCCGTGCTGAGTTGAGCTGAGTGGGGCTGTTGGAGTTGCATTTCGACTACAACCGCGCTGAACCGTGCTGGCTGGAAGTGGGTGGACACATTGGGTGGAGTTAGCGAAAGTGGGTGGATGTCACATGATGTCGTTAGGCGGCGCAAACAGTGACATCAGTGACCTTGTAAGCGGTAGTCTCACGACCCGGATAGTAAACAATAAACATGGAGTCGTTAGTGTTGCTGGTCTTGGTGCTGTGGCTTGTTGTCACCGACAACGCCAACAGATACTGGCAAGAGCGTATAGATGAGGCGAGGCGCATAAGGCTTCATAATTCTCGTAATTCGTAATTCTTCTTCTTCTGGGTTTGCGGTGTTTACAGATCCCAGCGTGCTCGCGGGGCGTGTGTAGGCATGTGAGGACACTCCTCCTCACCAGTCAGTGCACAGGGGAGTGTCTCCTCACGCCCCCAGCCCCACTCGGCTCGGTTTGGCTCGCTTCAGCCCCACTCCAAAACCGTGCGAGTTTTGGGTGCTGAGTAGGGCTGAAGCGAGCTGAGTCGCGCCGCTCTGAGGTAGTCGAAACGCGAGCCATGTCGGGCTGAAGTGAGCTGAAAAAGGGTAGTGGAAAAGGGCCATATATAATCCTCTATATAGTAATTCCCTATATAGGGAGTAGTGAAGGAGTGAGTGATTTTGGACCCAGGGATAGAAAGACAAAAGTGTACACCAAGTAAAGATGTGGGCGTGGCCTAAGCAGACACCTCAATATGCCAGCTTTGGTTATTTTCACCTAAACCAAACAAAGCTGTTACAAAGCTGTGCCAGTGTGTGTTTTTACATTATGAGCTGGCGTTCCAGAACCAGAGGCGTGACGTGTAACTCATAATGACGTATCAGCATCTAGGCTGATGTAAAACATATTTCACGTTGGAAATATGAATCCTATGAGCATACCGGCATTGTTTTCAAAACAACAGTGGTGGGTGAACTGAGTGTTGATGTGCTTTTGCAAGCCGTGCACATTTACACCACTCTTCAAACACAAGCAGAGTTGCTGAGCATCATATGCAACATGTAATTATTTCTGTTAAATAATTCATATTTACAGGAAGTAATAGCAGCGGCACAGTGGTGTAGTAGTTAGCACTGTCACCTCACAGCAAGAAGGTTCTGGGTTCGAGCCCAGTGGCTGATGGGGTCCTTTCTGTGTGGAGTTTGTATGTTCTCCTCGTGTCCGCGTGGGTTTCCTCCGGGTGCTCTGGTTTCCCCCACAGTCCAAAGACATGCAGGTTAGGTTAACTGGTGACTCTAAATTGACCGTAGGTGTGAATGTGAGTGTGAATGGTTGTCTGTGTCTGTGTCAGCCCTGCGATGATCTGGCGACTTGTCCAGGGTGTACCTCACCTCTCGCCCGCAGTCAGCTGGGATAGGCTCCAGCTTGCCTGCAACCCTGCACAGGATAAGCGGTTATGGATAATGGATGGATGGATGGATGGACTGGTGAATCTTCCTACTCATCTTCCTGCACCAGGAAGATGAGTAGGAAGCAGTTACAGATAAGTGGTTACAGATAATGGATGGATGGGAAGTAATAGCCTATAATATATATGTAAATACAGTGGTGCTTGAAAGTTTGTGAACCTTTTAGAATTTTCTATATTTCTGCATAAATATGACCTAAAACATCATCAGATTTTCACACAAGTCCTAAAAGTAGATAAAGAGAACCCAGTTAAACAAATGAGACAAAAATATTGTACTTGGTCATTTATTTATTGAGAAAAATGATCCAATATTACATATCTGTGAGCGGCAAAAGTATGTGAACCTTTGCTTTCAGTATCTGGTGTGACCCCCTTGTGCAGCAATAACTGCAACTAAACGTTTCCAGTAACTGTTGATCAGTTCTGCACACCGGCTTGGAGGAATTTTAGCCCATTCCTCCGTACAGAACAGCTTCAACTCTGGGATGCTGGTGGGTTTCCTCACATGAACTGCTCGCTTCAGGTCCTTCCACAACATTTTGATTGGATTAAGCTCAGGACTTTGACTCGGCCATTCCAAAACATTAACTTTATTCTTCTTTAACCATTCTTTGGTAGAACGACTTGTGTGCTTAGGGTCGTTGCCTTGCTGCATGACCCACCTTCTCTTGAGATTCAGTTCATGGACAAATGTCCTGACAGTTTCCTTTAGAATTCGCTGGTATAATTCAGAACTCATTGTTCCATCAATGATGGCAAGCTGTCCTGGCCCAGATGCAACAAAACAGGCCCAAACCATGATACTACCACCACCATGTTTCACAGATGGGATAAGGTTCTTATGCTGGAATGCAGTGTTTTCCTTTCTCCAAACATAACACTTCTCATTTAAACCAAAAAGTTCTATTTTGGTCTCATCCGTCCACAAAACATTTTTCCAATAGCCTTCTGGCTTGTCCATGTGATCTTTAGCAAACTGCAGACGAGCAGCAATGTTCTTTTTGGAGAGCAGTGGCTTTTTCCTTGCAGCCCTGCCATGCACACCATTGTTGTTCAGTGTTCTCCTGATGGTGGACTCATGAACATTAACATTAGCCAATGTGAGAGAGGCCTTCAGTTGCTTAGAAGTTACCCTGGGGTCCTTTGTGACCTCGCCGACTATTACATGCCTTGCTCTTGGAGTGATCTTTGTTGGTTGACACCTCCTGGGGAGGGTAACAGTGGTCTTGAATTCCCTCCATTTGTACACAATCTGTCTGACTGTGGATTGGTGGAGTCCAAACTCTTTAGAGATGGTTTTGTAACCTTTTCCAGCCTGATGAGCATCAACAATGCTTTTTCTGAGGTCCTCAGAAATCTCCTTTGTTCGTGCCATGATACACTTCCACAAACATGTGTTGTGAAGATCAGACTTTGATAGATCCCTGTTCTTTAAATAAAACATGGTGCCCACTAACACCTGATTGTCATCCCATTGATTGAAAACACCTGACTCTAATTTCACCTTCAAATTAACTGCTAATCCTAGAGGTTCACATACTTTTGCCACTCACAGATATGTAATATTGGATCATTTTCCTCAATAAATAAATGACCAAGTATAATATTTTGTCTCATTTGTTTAACTGGGTTCTCTTTATCTACTTTTAGGACTTGTGTGAAAATCTGATGATGTTTTAGGTCATATTTATGCAGAAATATAGAAAATTCTAAAGGGTTCACAAACTTTCAAGCACCACTGTATACACAAACACACATACTATGTTTGTGTTCGTTAGCCGAGCTGGCTTTTTTGGGGAAAAAAAAAAAGTCTGTTGCAGAAAACTGCACTCGCAAACGGAGGGGAGGGGAGAGAGAGAGAATCAGAATGAAAGGTAATGAGGAAGAGAGGAGTGGAGAGCAAGCAAAATGTTTGTGCTATCAGAATTATGCTGGAGGAGAAAGTGAAGAGAAGTGGGAAGCGACTTGAGGCAGAAAGACACGTGGACCTTAGATGGAGATGTTTGAATTCACACTGGTCTTGGAAAGAAGAATGTAAATGCCAAAAACATCACACTCCTGTCCAACGGTACTGGCTGTTCCTTTTACACAGATATCGATTCCAGCTCTGTTACTACCAGTCATTCATCATTCCGGCTGAGAAGCATAACGAAATGATACGCTGTTCCATATTCAGACCTTTTAAACAGAACAGCGAGGCGGAATAAAAGCGCAACATTCCCGTCTTGAATAGGGGCTAAGACGACACTGCTGATTCGGACCTTTACTATCTGTGTGTTAGTTCACATGTTCTCCTCCATGTGTTTGTGGGTAGGAAGTGGCGAGGGATGTCTTCTGAGTTCTCAAGATAAATCAGTGACTGGAGATGAATCATTCAATAAATTATGAGATTTTCTGCCAAGAAAAATAAACATTTTGATCTCATACTTAAATAACTTGAAGTACAGATGGTTTTACATGGAGAAAATGAATTCGTAATAAAGGAGATATCAAAAATACTGAAAAAACTAAAATACTGAATGAAGAGGGCTCCTCTGGTTGGGAAAATATTTGAGCATTTAGGATTCTAGAGGAGTCCTAAATTTCCAGGAAAATCTCAACATACCAGACAGTGCAGAGCTTCAGAGAACCTCTTGCTTGGATTATGGCCACCTGTGGGAACAAAGCAGATATCTGCTTTGGTAAAGTTCCATGGTTTCAGAATAAAAAAAACAACTTGGCATGGTGAACATCAACCTGGATAACTCTGCTCAGTCCCCCCCCCCCCCCCCGGCGGTTTTAGGAAATCTGAGGCTCTGGGCAAAGGACAATTTGGAGCCCCCCCCAACCCCAACCCATACATCTGTAATAATAATGAGATGATGAATCATACGTACTGACGAACAATATTTATTGTGAACACATGGAAATGATTGAAAAAAACCCAATAAAGATAACTGAATATCTGAATATAAGCTCTGTGTGTGTGTGTGTGTGTGTGTGTGTGTGTGTGTGTGTGTGTGTGTGTGTGTGTGTGTGAGTAGAGGAGAATGTGTGTGTGTGTGCCTGTCTGTCTATGTGCGCTGCTGTCGGTGTGCCCATCTATCAGTCTGGTTCATGCTCGTTGCGAGACGAGTTAATTTGTGATGCTGGTGGTATAATATCGATATCTCTACGACTACCACTGCAGCTAGCATTGCTGTTGGCAAAACCCAGCTCATTAGATGTGCTGGCCCTGGGTTCTTCTTCGGTGGAAGAACTTGTGTGGAAGAAGGTTGTTAATTTCGGTAGCTTTTCAACAAACTGCTCGCTATCCTTTTTCCTCTTCCTTTTCTCACTGCCACTTAGAAATCGTTTCATTCTGATTTTACTTTAACAAAAAATTTTACGAGGGCTCTGCAGCTAGAGCTAGATGGTGGTGCATGTATTCAGCCCGCTCGCGTCGTTGCCTAGGTTACTTCAGACACTACGGCTCTGAGAAAGAGCGAAGCCAGATAGCTGTGCGGGACATCACGTCACATACTGGTGGTTTTGCTTGTGAATCTAGCTGTAGGATTACATGTGAATCATGTTTTATTGCTTTTATTATTTTCGTAGCAATGTGGTTCATGTCGAGTGGAAAATATGTATAATCAAAATGAATTATTACATAGTAAATGATGATGTATAGCATGCAGGAAAACAGGAATACCGTAACGCGACGACGAGGCCCCTGATTGGACGAGGCTCAGGGCAATTGCCCGACTTTGCCCAATGGAAAGACCGCCTATGCCCCCCCCCCCAAAAAAAAAAAAAAAAAAAAAGAAGATATTCAGAAGATTCTGGGATGCCCAAAAGGACCAATATGTCTGCAAGAAGAAAGGGTTTCCCATTGACATCATCAAACCCTTGAAGAATTAGCAAAACGGTGGCCAGCAGAAATCAAACTAGAAGGTGATACTGAAACTTTACAGATGAGATCATTGGATAGATAATTAGAATGGGAAATATAAAAAAAAATGTGCAGGACAGAAACAGGAACTGATGGAGAGTCAGCCAGGATTGAGCTTCTCTGTACAGTCATCCTGGAAGGCCCTGCGTTGATCTTTAGATGGGGAAGTTCCTTTTAGAGCCTTACTGTATGTTAGGTCATGGGACAGACCTCGATTTGGGATGATAAACAAGTTTAACATGCAAACATGTTATTCTTCTGGTAATGCTAAGGGTGGGGTTACACTTACAGTTTTTAATTAAAAAAAAACAAAAATATATAGCTGAAGTTCTCTCAGTAATGCAGTATAGAGCAAAAACACAGTGAAGAAGAGGAATAATAATAATAATAAGAAGAAAGCAGAGCTGCAAAAATTGCACCTGAAGCGAGTACAGGGAGACTTGGATCTGGAGCTCTGTGACATTTGACAACCAACTGCTCAATTCACTTAACAAAGACAGATAAAGTACAAAGAGTGTTTTATTTTATTTATTTATTTTTTCTTCAGGTGACACATTTCATTGAGTAAATTACTGAGAATTGACTGGTGAAGGGGCGGCATGGTGGTGTAGTGGTTAGCACTGTTGCTTCACAGCAAGAAGGTCTTGGGTTCGAGCCCAGTGGCTGACGGGGGCCTTTCTGTGTGGGGTTTGCATGTTCTGCCCGTGTCTGCGTGGGTTTCCTCCGGGTGCTTCGGTTTCCCTCACAGTCCAAAGACATGCAGGTTAGGCTAATTGGTGACTCTAAATTGACCGTAGGTGTGAATGTGAGTGTGAATGGTTGTCTGTGTCTGTGTCGGCCCTGTGATGATCCGGCAACTTGTCCAGGGTGTACCCCGTCTCTCGCCCGTAGTCAGCTGGGATAGGCTCCAGCTTGCCTGCAACCCTGAACAGGATAAGCGGTTATGGATAATGGATGGATGGATGGATGGATGGATGGATGAACAGACTGGTGAAGCTTCCTACTCATCTTCCTGCACCAGAGTTTACTGGCAGTTCTGTAATCAAACACAGTAAATTATGAGCAGATTTCTCATGAAGAAGAAAGATTTCTAATGACTGTCCAGTTTGGGTGGGCCTGTCCCGACTGTACGTAGCTTCAGATTCCTGTTCTTGGCTAACATGAGTGGAACCTGATGTAGTCTTCTGCTGCATTTTGCCCATCCCATTCAAGACTTGGCATGTTTTATGCGTTTTGAGATGCTTTTCTGTTTACCACGGTTGTAAAGAGTGATTATTTGGATTACTATAGATGTCTTGTCAGCTCAGAATAGTCTAATCATTCTCCTCTGATCTCTCTCATCAACAAGATGCTTCCGCTTGCAGAATTGCCACTCAGTGGACGTTTATTTTTGTTTGTTTTCCACACCATTCTGTCTAAACTCTAGAGACTGTTGTATGTGAAAATCCCAGGGGATTAGCAGTTTCTGAAATACTCAAACCAGCCCATTTGGCACCAGCAACCCTGCCACAGTCAAAATCACAGATTTCTCACATCCCCCCTCTCCCTTCTGATGTTTGACGTGAACATTGCCTGATGTTCTTGACCTGTTTCTGCATGATTTTATACACTGCACTGATGATTTACAAATGGCTCGTTGGGTGATTGCATGAACAAGTAGGATAGATTAATATTTTCATTCAGAGACAGTTTTTCGCTTTGCATCTTAGTAGAAAGCAAAGGTCTACACTTTGGAAGTTAACTCCGATATGAGGAACAGTCATCAAACCCAGAGGTGCTTAAAGGTCATAGGCAATGGTCGGAGGTGAACCGTAGAATATCAACTTTATTGTCTAGAAGAACGACCCAAAAGCGAATTCAATCTTCCCAGTGTCTAATTTGCACCCTAAAATTGAATAAAAGGGTTAAAATATACTGTTTTGCCCAATTTCCAAAGGTTTGTTTACATCTCACTTATGCGCACTTTCACCACCAGGGGACCGTCGTCGTGACATCATTTAAGCCAAACAGACCGGGAGCAGCTCTGTGTTTACTTGCGAACCGAGCACACGTGTACAGACTTTGGTCGTGAGAGGTTGTGTAAAATGTCTGAAAGCGATAGCGATTTTGAAGTAGGAACTCTCCAAATTAAATATTGAGAGGTGAAACCATATATGTATGAACTTATGGCTGTTGCGAAGCAATCGGTGAATGTGGCTCACTGGTTTGACCGTGCGGCCTCGGAATCGCACAGCGACTCAGCCGACTCTGATCGCCGTGACCCCGGACCTCAACAAGACTCGCGCCCAAACGATTTATCCTGGTAGTTATGATAAATTCCTACTTTTGTCATAATACTAAATAAGAGACCTTTTGAAGAATAATTAAACCGCCCTCCCTAGTGGATATAGGTAACGATTACTTGACAGTGCGCCGGTAGGCCACATTAGCCTGCCATCCGCGGCATTATACTATTTATAGCCTACTCTAAGCGAGGAAATATCCCTTTGTCTCATTTCCACAATGATTGTGCAGGATCGCTCAGGATTCTTGACTTGTCAGTTCAAGCAAAAGTAAAAATGTTTACCTCCAATCTTCTCCTTTTTGCTTGAGCATTGCTGGTCCGTTTCTTCTTTGACTGCTTGATTTTGTTTCATGTGCACAATCCACTCTCTCCGCCTCTTCTCCTCTTCTGGAAAAAGCCAACCCACTCGCTCCGCCTCTTCTCCTTTTTCGGAAAAAGCCAACCCTCTTGCTCTGCCTCTTCTCCTCTTTCGGAAAAAGCCAACCCACTCGCTCCACCTCTTCTCCTCTTCCGGAAAAAGCCAATCCACTCTCTCCGCCTCTTCTCCTCTCTCGGAAAAAGGTAAAAACTTCTTCCTGAACCGGTCTCATTGTTACAGTTCACTGCACAACAATAAGGCATGGTTTTTCTTTGGAAATTCCTGAACACATATCTGCACTCAAGCCAAACGGCAATGCAAGTAAACGGAAGTGGACTCAACTCAAGCAGTTTGTTTGTCTTGAATGATGTCACGCGCCGAGTGGTCACGAAAATCGCAGAACAGAAATTCACCGCGATCCGCACTAACTTATTTTAATTATTACTTATTAACAATACTTCTTGGGACCAGAAGAAAATTACAGAGGGTTTTTTAACATACAGTATAAAGTTTCAAATGTGCATTAATTGAAAACCGTTGCCTATGACCTTTAATGACTACCACTGAGGCATATGTTAAGTGCAGTGATTTGAGACACAGAAGAGGGCAGAATCATTGTCACTTTTTCTCTTATGAAGAAACAGCAGCTGCGAGGCAGTTTACAGCTGAATTAAAACAATTACAGAAAGATCACAAAAGGATAAAGAGGAGAACTGAAGAAAGAGAAGGAATGAGATCGACAAGTCGACTGACACAGGTGGTGTACAACCCCAATTCCAAAAAAGTTGGGACAAAGTACATATTGTAAATAAAAACAGAATGCAATGATGTGGAAGTTTCAAAATTCCATATTTTATTCAGAATAGAACATAGATGACATATCAAATGTTTAAGCTGAGAAAATGTATCATTTAAAGAGAAAAATTAGGTGATTTTAAATTTCATGACAACAACACATCTCAAAAAAGTTGGGACAAGGCCATGTTTACCACTGTGAGACATCCCCTTTTCTCTTTACAACAGTCTGTAAACGTCTGGGGACTGAGGAGACAAGTTGCTCAAGTTTAGGGATAGGAATGTTAACCCATTCTTGTCTAATGTAGGATTCTAGTTGCTCAACTGTCTTAGGTCTTTTTTGTCGTATCTTCCGTGTAATGATGCGCCAAATGTTTTCTATGGGTGAAAGATCTGGACTGCAGGCTGACCAATTCAGTACCCGGACCCTTCTTCTACGCAGCCATGATGCTGTAATTGATGCAGCATGTGGTTTGGCATTGTCATGTTGGAAAATGCAAGGTCTTCCCTGAAAGAGACGTCATCTGGATGGGAGTATATGTTGCTCTAGAACCTGGATATACCTTTCAGCATTGATGGTGTCTTTACAGATGTGTAAGCTGCCCATGCCACACGCACTAATGCAACCCAATACCTCTTTCGATTACGTTCATTATGTCTTATATTATATATAGTTAGTTTTTTTTTTTCTTTTTTATCAGACATCTAATTTTTGGGTTTGTTTACCTGACATGTTTCGACGTACAACTTCCGTCTTCCTCAGAGTGTCACCGGATGTTAATTGGTGACGCATCTTTTATCAGCTGATGTTTCCGACTTCCGAACACCCCATAATGCACAAAATATCCGTAGTTAGAACATTACATGAACGCACAGCAATAATTACAGATCCACAGGACAAAGAACAGGAGGAACAACATATACAACACGCACTGAAGGCATGTCAATATCCACAATGGGCAATATCCAAAGGGGTGGAACAGGTTAAGAACAACAAAACACAGAAGAAAGAGAAAAAACAAACTAACAAACAAGAACACAGGGGAGTAGTTACATTACCATACATCAGGGGAATAACTGAACGCATTCAAAGAGTAATGAGGAAACACAACATTAACACACCTGTCAAACCACACACAACACTCCGTCAGATCCTGGTTCATCCCAAAGACAGAATACATCCGGGCAACAGATGCAACACCATATATGAGATTCCATGTAAATTATGCAATAAAACTTATATTGGGGAGACAGGAAGGAGTTTCAACACAAGAAAACATGAACATAAGAAAGAGTGTGAAAAGGAGACAGCTACAAGACAAACCCGAACAATAAAAGAAAAGGCACAACAGGAAAATTATAAGTCAGCTATAACAGATTACTGTAAAAGGGAAAATCACATTATGGACTGGGGGAATGCCAGAGTCATCCGCACAGAAGATAACAAACATCAGCGCTGGATCAGGGAGGCCATAGAGATCCGTAAGCGAAGCCCGAGGACCATCAACCGGGATGAGGGAGCGTACATGCTCTCCCATACCTGGAGTGCCATCTTGCAGGGGACGAACAGACAGTATAAGGCGTGACCGACCTGTCAAACCAGACAGGAAGGCCACGCCTTCGGAAACATCAGCTGATAAAAGATGCGTCACCAATTAACATCCGGTGACACTCTGAGGAAGACGGAAGTTGTACGTCGAAACATGTCAGGTAAACAAACCCAAAAATTAGATGTCTGATAAAAAAGAAAAAAAAAAACTAGCAACCCAATACCATCAGAGATGCAGGCTTCTGAACTGAGCGCTGATAACAACTTGGGTCGTCCTTCTCCTCTTTAGTCCGAATGACATGGTGTCCCTGATTTCCATAAAGAACTTCAAATTTTGATTCATCTGACCACAGAACAGTTTTCCACTTTGCCACAGTCCATTTTAAATGAGCCTTGGCCCAGAGAAGACGTCTGCGCTTCTGGATCATGTTTAGATACGGCTTCTTCTTTGAACTATAGAGTTTTAGCTGGCAACGGCGGATGGCGCGGTGAATTGTGTTCACAGATAATGTTCTCTGGAAATATTCCTGAGCCCATTTTGTGATTTCCAATACAGAAGCATGCCTGTATGTGATGCAGTGCCGTCTAAGGGCCCGAAGATCACGGGCACCCAGTATGGTTTTCCAGCCTTGACCCTTACGCACAGAGATTCTTCCAGATTCTCTGAATCTTTTGATGATATTTTGCACTGTAGATGATGATATGTTCAAACTCTTTGCAATTTTACACTGTTGAACTCCTTTCTGATATTGCTCCACTATTTGTCGGCACAGAATTAGGGGGATTGGTGATCCTCTTCCCATCTTTACTTCTGAGAGCCGCTGCCACTCCAAGATGCTCTTTTTATACCCAGTCATGTTAATGACCTATTGCCAATTGACCTAAAGAGTTGCAATTTGGTCCTCCAGCTGTTCCTTTTTTGTACCTTTAACTTTTCCAGCCTCTTATTGCCCCTGTCCCAACTATTTTGAGATGTGTTGCTGTCATGAAATTTCAAATGAGCCAATATTTGGCATGAAATTTCAAAATGTCTCACTTTCGATATTTGATATGTTGTCTATGTTCTATTGTGAATACAATATCAGTTTTTGAGATTTGTAAATTATTGCATTCCGTTTTTAATTACAATTTGTACTTTGTCCCAACTTTTTTGGAATCGGGGTTGTAACTGCAGAGTAGGATAAATCATTACAAGATGAATTGGTTCCTCCACTGCTGGTTATTTTTACATAGTGTACACCAAAAAAGATACAGTCCAAAGATTATTAGCTGAAAAAGTCAAAATAAGTTTGCTTGTGGTCATTTCATCCTGGAGGGGTATATGGATTGTAAATCTATAGTGCTTAAATTAAAACAAAATTCCTTCAGTCTGCATTGAAAATCAGACAGGCATGTCCCTCTGCATTATTGAATGACTGAGCCATATACAATTTGGTAACCAGAATGAATGTTACAAAAAAAAGAAGAAGAATATTTACATAATATTGGCTGGCTTTTTTTCTGTGGTATATCAGATATATTCAATTCAGCTAGCATGATATTGAACAGGTCGAAGACGAGTTCAATATCATGCTAGCTGAATGGAATATATATGATATACCACGAAAAAAAAGCCATCCATCCATCCATCCATCCATCCATTATCTGTAGCCACTTATCCTGTGCAGGGTTGCGGGTAAGCTGGAGCCTATCCCAGCTGACTATGGGTGAGAGGTGGGGTACACCCTGGACAAGTCAGCAGATCATCACAGGGCTGATACATAGAGACACACAACCATTCACACTCACATTCACACCTATGGTCAATTTAGAGTCACCAATTAACCTAACCTGCATGTCTTTGGAGGAAACCAGAGCACCCAGAGGAAACCCTCACAGACACGGGGAGAACATGCAAACTCCACACAGAAAGGCCCTCATCAGCCACTGAGCTCAAACCCAGGACCTTCTTGCTGTGAGATGACAGTGCTAACCACTACACCACTGTGCCGCCACAACAATTATAGCTTCTGTATTTAACAAAGACGGCCATGTTTGTTTACAAATTGTCACAGTCGCTCACTTGTGCAGAAGTTTTACGTCTCCGACGTGTGACATTTTGTTGTCTTGACAACCATGCAATATCGTAAACCATATTCCACACTCATTCTCCATTGGGTAGAGTACCCAGTGGCTCATTCTCCAGCTACGTGGTGCATGATGTCATGTTGTCTTGACAACCATGCAATATCATAAATCATATTCAATGCTCATTCTCCATTGGGTAGTGACGTAATACACGTAGGATAAGCGATATGCTAACAATATTGCATGATATCAAACCAAATGAATGAAACCCACTAGAAGGGAATAGAACATGTGTTTTTATTCCATCGAAAAGTGTCCTGTATGTATAATAAATCACTGATAATGTACAGGTGTACCTGTCACAACCCATACAGTCATTACCGACATTAAAGGGTTTCCTTGAGGAATTTTGTATATTTCAAGGTTATATTCAATATTCAGAATTCACAAAAGATATTCACAAAATCTTATTAGACAGAAGCCATTTTAATTGGCATACCCAATCGTTGAAATATTTAGATGTCAATTTGTCTTGAGAAGTTTGGGGCTTAATTATGGCCCCTTAAAGGCAAATCAGTCAGACTTGAAACCATCATTCCTTTCTTTAGTCTGAACTCTGAATATGTTAAAATGAACATTTTGCCAACATTGCTTTATCATTTTTTAAACAATAGCATATACTGTACATAAAGAACAAAGCATAATGTGATATGCTGTTATAGAAAAATAAACGAAGGAGTTGTATGACACTGCCCAACATGAAAGTGGAGAAAAGGAATTTGTAATAAAGGAGACATCATATCAATAAATACTGAAAAAATATATATATATTGAATGAAGAGAGCTCCTCTGGTTGGGAAAATATTTGAACATGTAGGATTCCGGAAGAGTCTGAAATTTCCAGGAAAATCTCAACATACCAGACAGTGCAGGGCTTCGGAGAATCTTAGTTGGATTAGAGCCACCTGTAGCAGCAGAGCAGATATCTGCTCTGGTAACGTTCCATAGTTTCGGAATGGAAAAAACAAACAACAGTGCTCCACTTGGCATGGCGAAGATCAACCTGGATAACTCTGCTCAGCGCATACTCAAAAAAAAGATATTCAGAAGATTCTGGGATGTCCAGAAGGACCAGTATGTCTGCAAGAAGAAAGGATTTCCCATTGACATTATGACACTCTTGGATAATTAGCTCGTGGCTAGTAGAAATCAAACTAGAAGAAGAAACTGAAATTTTACAGATGAGATCATTGGACAGAGGTAAATATTAGAATGGGAAATATATAAAGTGCAGGGCAGAAACAGGAACTGATGGAGAGTCAACCAAGATTGAGCTTCTCTGTATGGTCATCCTGGAAGGCCCTGCATTGGTCTTTAGATGGGGAAGTTGGCGGCGTCGTGGTTAGCACTGTCGCCTCCCAGCAAGAAGGTTCTGGGTTTGAGCCCAGCAACTGGCGTGGGCCTTTCTGTGTGGAGTTTGCACGTTCTCCCCGTGTCAGCATGGGTTTCCTCCGGGAGCTCTGGTTTCCCCCACAGTCCAAAGACATGCAGTTAGGTTAACGTGGGGTGGCCTTGGGCTGAAGTGCCCTTGAGCAAGGTACTTGACCCCTGACTGCTCTCCAGAGGAATCTCACTGTGCTTGAGGTGTGCATGTGCGAGGGCGTAGGTTTGGTCTCAGCTTTGGTAGGGACAATACCAATCCCCCCAACACCAATCCTCTGCCGAACTACTTACTTAATCACCCATACTATTACATGCACAAGTAGAGCATAATACATATGCTATGACGACATAATGCTGAACAATTTAACTCTTTATTTACGATTTCTAATGACAAACACTGCAAATGGTACGTAAAGTTCGAGTACAGTTGAACAAATAAATAATGACATATTGATCTGATAAAACAAAATTGCACCCAAAATGAATAATCTATTCTATACATAATTACATTCAAACATTCCAAACAGATGCCTCCGTCTGTCATTCACAGACACAAACTGTTGGCCTAGATCTTCAAGATCTATTAGGTCAAGTTCCGTTTGATGCACATGGCATACACTTACATTGTTAAGGCGCTGCTGTGTCATGGTAGATCTTAACCAGTTTTTTAGCCTTTTCAGTGCACTAAAGCTTCGTTCAGCTTCAGCTGAGGCCACAGGGACAACCAACAAGAGCTTAACAAGCTTCTCAACCTCATCAAACAAGCCTCTTACTTCACTATGCATCCCTCTCAGGATATCTGCAGCTTCTCCAGTTGACATGAATGTATGCTTTGAGTGAAACATTGAAAGCTGAACCCTCAAATTCTCCCTATCCATCTCTGGATACTCTCCAATCACATCACAAATTTTCCCTGTGAGGAGCACATTCTCAACTTGCTTGAATTTCTCCATGTCTGGTTGGTTAAATTGATCCTTAAATTGAATGTCCAAACTGTCCAACACCTTGAAAAATTCAATTCTGTAGTATTCCTCTGGTGTCTGACTTATGGTGACTAGCCCCACCAGTAAATCTTTTGGTGGGGGGGTTCTTTGGTGAGGGATTTCAATTGGTTCAATTCCCAGAGTATCAACCATTAACACTGCCTTCTCAAACAACTCTGTAAACTTCTCCTCACTCCTTTTGTCTTGAAGAGTTGATCTTACATAGCCAACAGCAGTCTGCATACCTCCAATTGTTTGGGAGCGGTTTTGCAGAGACCTGCTTAAACGCTCTAGCTCTCTGAGCACCTCTGTGGCTAGAAGCAGTCCAAGAACTGTCTTGCCCTTCTGAAAGTGTTCTAGGAGACCATTGGCCCTAGTGCCGGTATCAGAACTAACTGCATCCATTTCCTCCAGACTGGTCAAGACAGCCTTATACTGACTGAGTACTATTTGAACAGCTTGACCACGTACAGTCCACACTGTCACTGCTACACTGACTTGCTTGAGAGTCACTGCCACTCACACTGACTGTCTCCTAGAGAGCAAACAAAACTTAACCTGGTCTGTATTCACAGTAGCAAGATTTTATAAAGAGTAACACTAACAACGAAGTAGGTTGACTAAAATAATTTGCTTGTAATGCATAGTATCTCCCATCACAGAATCAAAATCTCACTTGGAGCCCTGCAGTTTCAGCCACCTCTGACTCTACCTGTCCTATAGTATCTTCACAGGATGTCTGAACATCCTGTATGTTAAAAAAAATATATATACTGAATAAATTGCAGACCGGCGGCACGGTGGTGTAGTGGTTAGCGCTGTCGGCTCACAGCAACAAGGTCCGGGTTCGAGCCCCGTGGCTGGCGAGGGCCTTTCTGTGCGGAGTTTGCATGTTCTCCTCGTGTCCGCGTGGGTTTCCTCCGGGTGCTCCGGTTTCCCCCACAGTCCAAAGACATGCAGGTTAGGTTAACTGGTGACTCTAAATTGACCGTAGGTGTGGATGGTTGTCTGTGTCTATGTGTCAGCCCTGTGATGACCTGGCGACTTGTCCAGGGTGTACCCCGCTTTTCGCCCGTAGTCAGTTGGGATAGGCTCCAGCTTGCCTGCGACCCTGTAGAACAGGATAAAGCGGCTAGAGATGATGAGATGAGATGAAATTGCAGACCTATCTTGAGATACATAGTTCTATGTATTACACCTAGATTTATTTCACATCAATTTGAAATATTAAGGAAATAAGCTGACATTTTTCTGCTAGCCTATTCAAAATACATCACAACCAAAACACATAGTCCTAATTTTCCAAAGATCCTTCCGTTTCATTGCTAATCCTTTGATGCTTCTAAATGCCTTAACATTCAGACTTCACTTGAAGCCCTCCAGCTTCTTCTCTCTCTCAACCTGCTCTTGATCCTTTGTACTGGATTTTTGAGTTTCCTATGTGATCAAATAATGTGTTAATGAAAATTAACCAGAAACCTAACATTAGTAGGGATACACCTTTTATCATGCAAATGTATTTGGCCTAAGCTACTAATAAAACAACCGAAATTATGGCATGACTTGACATGACTATATTAATATGACATAATGACATCCTCACCGGGCGGCACGGTGGTGTAGTGGTTAGCGCTGTCGCCTCACAGCAAGAAGGTCCTGGGTTCGAGCCCCGGGGCCGGCAAGGGCCTTTCTGTGTGGAGTTTGCATGTTCTCCCCGTGTCCGCGTGGGTTTCCTCCGGGTGCTCCGGTTTCCCCCACAGTCCAAAGACATGCAGGTTAGGTTAACTGGTGACTCTAAATTGACCGTAGGTGTGAATGTGAGTGTGAATGGTTGTCTGTGTCTATGTGTCAGCCCTGTGATGACCTGGCGACTTGTCCAGGGTGTACCCCGCCTTTCGCCCGTAGTCAGCTGGGATAGGCTCCAGCTTGCCTGCGACCCTGTAGAAGGATAAAGCGGCTACAGATAATGAGATGAATGAGATGAGACATCCTCACCTCAAGCACTGATTCCTCATTAACCTGTTCTAGGTTTGCATCGGCCTTATGCTGTCTTTCCTGTACACAAATGATTCAGCTTTCATAGTGTCAGCTTTAATAGTAGCCTTAGTAACAGGCTACACTAACTTTAGCCTACCAATTTCTACAGCAAAACGGGAGATGGTTAACATTTTGGCATGAATTGCATGGTTAATATTATTACCCCTTGTCATTAATATGTAGGCTCATTAACAGTCTCACAATTTTCCACAGTAGAAAGACTGGTGGTAGCCTAGCCTATAACATTTTGCAATGATAGGTTTGCGTCTCATTGTACAGTAGGCTATAGCTAAATAATGTCAACCTGTTCTGGGCACTACTTACTCTCTGTGTTGAAAAAGCTCCGTATATCTTTTCTTTTTTGGCGGCATTGTCTAGGTTATCTACTGTACAAAGCAGATAATCGGATAAAATGAGTTTGAATACCAAGGTAACAGTAATGTTAAGTTGTACACTTTTCTGAAGACATACAGTCGCAGGCTATCACAGATGACTTACGTTATCAGCACAACACACGGGCCTGTGGTCTCTTCGTCATTACCACCACTAGAAGCGCTTTGTTTACGTCCATGTGAGGAGAACATGAGCCTGCAGACTCTGTTTCAGCCAATGAAATTGCAGCATGGATAACCATGTCACTCTGGCATGTCGAAAAAACTAGTGACTAAGATTATAGCCTACTATTGAGTTTGCAAAAATATGTGAATAAATTCATATTTTGTTATATAAAAATAAAATGCTAAATATTGGTAGGGACTATTTTGCCATCCTAAAATATTGGTTGTGACATGTCCCTATGGTCCATATGCAAACCTACGCCCTTGTGCATGTGACAAATAAAGGTTTCTTCTTCTAAGTTCCTCTTAGAGCCTGATGTTAGGTCATACTGAAAGCGGAGTTTTTCCTGTGTCTTGTGAATGAGCTGTTACTATAGAAACGATAACATGTTTGAATGAATTCATAAATATAAACCTGCAATGTGAATTTCAGCCGACACTGGTGTCAGGGTTGCTTTTATAGCCAATTAAATCCACACCAAACAGATTCCAAGAATGAAACAGCACTGTGGTATACTATAAAGTAGTATTTTATACAAATGGTGGATTCCAGAGCTTGGAAATCGGCAGAGAAAAATAGGTTTGTGAATGGAATATTAAAAAAAAAAAAGAATGCTTTTACCAAGTAAAGATGAAAAATAAACAGTTCTTGGTAGTAGACTCAAATTTTTCAACATTAAATGCATATTTTTGTGAGCAGGCTTTACAGCATTTCATTAGTCAATATGCTTTAGTTTTAATCAGTATGTGTCAATATGTGTCTTAGTTTTCAGGCTCGAATGCTGAAAGCATGAAGAAAGTTTATGGGAAGTTCTGCAGCCGTCACAACGAAGCAGTGAACTTGTACAAGGAACTACACAGCAAAGACAAGCGCTTCCAGACTTTTATCAGGGTAATCAATTCATCGTCTCGCTTGTCCCCCCCCCGCTTTTTGGCTTGGAGTGTTTTGACAGCAATTAACAGTTTACATTTCTCTCTACAAGCATGTTAATTAACATCTTAACTGTGCGACATGTTTTGCCTTGATCATTTCAGAAAAAGATGAGCAGCAGTATTGTTCGTCGACTGGGGATCCCTGAGTGCATATTACTCGTCACTCAGCGATTAACAAAGTACCCAGTCCTACTGCAGAGGATCCTGCAGCACACTAAAGGTGAGCCCCTTTAACACAGCTTCCACATTAGCAAGCATTGCTCAGACCCTCCTCTCCACCCTCGGCTCTGTGTTTAGCCAGCACTGCAGTATTTCTCCCTCTGTAAACACTCGTGTCTTATAGATGGCTCTGCTGCTGCCCATATGAGGTGCTGTATTTGCACACTGCACATTTTCCACAAAGTAGGACATCTGAAAGAGTTTTTGTCCTCAAAATTGCCACATATGAGAAGAGGAGTGTGAGATTTAGCAGAAAAAAAAAAAAAATATATATATATATATATATATATGGCGGCACGGTGGTGTAAGTGGTTAGCGCTGTCGCCTCACAGCAAGAAGGTCCGGGTTCGAGCCCCGTGGCCGGCGAGGGCCTTTCTGTGTGGAGTTTGCATGTTCTCCCCGTGTCCGTGTGGGTTTCCTCCGGGTGCTCCGGTTTCCCCCACAGTCCAAAGACATGCAGGTTAGGTTAACTGGTGACTCTAAATTGACCGTAGGTGTGAATGTGAGTGTGAATGGTTGTCTGTGTCTATGTGTCAGCCCTGTGATGACCTGGCGACTTGTCCAGGGTGTACCCCGCCTTTCGCCCGTAGTCAGCTGGGATAGGCTCCAGCTTGCCTGCGACCCTGTAGAAGGATAAAGCGGCTAGAGATAATGAGAGATGATATATATATATATATATATATATATATATATTTTTTTTTTTTTTTTTTTTTTTTAAATGTGGCTCCAGAACGTAAAGCTAAATGATAATTGTTCAAAAAAATGCCGCCTGTCATGCCAAAGACCACAAAGTCCATCCACCCAGAAGACTTTCCCGTGCCGAGTTCCAGCTTTACCTCTGATTGTTACTGAAGTGCTGACACCGGAGACTCCTTCCAAGAATGTCTAATACAATATTTAATGATTACATACTTTTAAAAAATCTGTTTATTTAGCGTGTCCACCATGCAAGAGCCTATGTAGGGTTTACTATAGAATTGATAATTGAAAACCATGTCAGAGCTGACGTTCCAAAAAATTATTCAGCACCTTCTGATCAATCAGATCCGACAATTCAGCAGTGCTCTGGTATAATTAACAGTTATTCCACGAAATCCAGTCGTACGATCCATGTACGACGAGATTGAGTGGAATTAGTGTTTTATTCTATCCATAATCACTGGATTTTGAGAAAGTGAACATTTTTATTTTCATCTTTTGCAAAGTCGATGAATAAAAACTTCATACAAAACATCTGACAAAATCATTTTCGCTTAGAATGTAAACAAACCGGCAACATGATCGTAGCAATTTGTGAAAAATGCTATAATAATAATTCCTGAAAAATAAAAAAGATATGTTCCTACCATCAAATACTTTCATTCCATATTTTGTTGATTTTTTTTATCCCCCACTGGCCGAAAGGCCTGAAGGGGGATTATGTTGTGGCAATATCCGTCCATCCCAGGAAGACTGCTCACCTTCTGAACTCAACTTCTCTCACAATTTTTGGAAGAATTTCGCAAAACTTGGCAGGATTCTTTGTTATAAATCAGTAATACGCATATTTCAATTTTGTTCAATTCAGTCGGATTTTACCAGAGTTATGGCATAGTTGCCAGTGGGGGATATTGTGCTCTCAGAGCACTCTTGTTTTAATATTTTTTGCGGTTTTGTTTTCGAGTAGAGTTTTTATTTCGTCCTCGGTTGTTTCAGCAACACGCTCCACCATTTTGTTTTTCTCTACTCACAGTATATGAGCTGATATCCTAGCAGTAGAGTAGCCAATCAGAGTGCGTGATTGCTCATATCCAGTGAATGTGGATAGAATAATTCATATTAAAGGTGGGGTTTATTCATCTCATCTCATCTCATTATCTCTAGCCGCTTTATCCTTCTACAGGGTCGCAGGCAAGCTGGAGCCTATCCCAGCTGACTACGGGCGAAAGGCGGGGTACACCCTGGACAAGTCGCCAGGTCATCACAGGGCTGACACATAGACACAGACAACCATTCACACTCACATTCACACCTACGGTCAATTTAGAGTCACCAGTTAACCTAACCTGCATGTCTTTGGACTGTGGGGGAAACCGGAGCACCCGGAGGAAACCCACACGGACACGGGGAGAACATGCAAACTCCACACAGAAAGGCCCTCGCCGGCCCCGGGGCTCGAACCCAGGACCTTCTTGCTGTGAGGCGACAGCGCTAACCACTACACCACCGTGCCGCCCCGGGTTTATTCATATTATAAGTAATATATGCGGGCAGCACGGTGGTGTAGTGGTTAGCGCTGTCGCCTCACAGCAAGAAGGTCCGGGTTCGAGCCCCGTGGCCGGCGAGGGCCTTTCTGTGCGGAGTTTGCATGTTCTCCCCGTGTCTGCGTGGGTTTCCTCCGGGTGCTCCGGTTTCCCCCACAGTCCAAAGACATGCAGGTTAGGTTAACTGGTGGCTCTAAATTGACCGTAGGTGTGAATGTGAGTGTGAATGGTTGTCTGTGTCTATGTGTCAGCCCTGTGATGACCTGGCAACTTGTCCAGGGTGTACCCCGCCTTTCACCCGTAGTCAGCTGGGATAGGCTCCAGCTTGCCTGCGACCCTGTATAACAGGATAAAGCGGCTAGAGATAATGAGATGAGAGATGAGGAAAAACATTGGACTTTCTGGTGCTCTAGGACCACCGGTTACCAACGAATCAGGACAAGGAGACATGTCCATTCAACTGTCAATCATGTTGTTTGTCAATTTATTAATCCATGTGTAAGGACATTCTTATTATCTTGCACTGAGAAAGCATGCAAATAGGCTTGTTAAAATGAGGTGATGAAATCATTTGAGATGAAATCGGCTGGCTTTTTGCTGTTTTTCTTTAACCACGTCTGTGTATGTACGTGTATGAATGTGTATACACAGAGAACGAAGAGGACTATGAGGACCTCACACAGGCTCTGCAATTTATCAAAGAGTTAATAGCTGCTGTGGACAACAAGGTGAACGAGCACGAGAAGAAGAAGAAGCTAGAGGAGATCTATAACCGGACAGACGGTAGGACCATCACACGCATGAAGAGCGGACAGATATTTGCCCGAGAAGATCTGAAACGAGGAAGGAAGCTCCTTCATGATGGGCCGCTCCAGCTGAAAACCATAGCAGGAAGGCTGAAGGGTAAAAAACAAAAAAAAAAAGCTCTAGGTTTCTCTGCAACAGTAGAAAGAATTACACATTCTTCCTGAAAACACTTTTTAATATACTCCATGTATTGTAATGTTATTTAGTCCAACAAGTACACATTTTAATATTACTGTTTTCTGTTTTAACCCTGTGCCAGATGTTCAAGCCTTGCTTCTTTCTGACGTCTTAATATTCCTGCAAGAGAAGGACCAGAAATATGTCTTCGCTTCTCTAGTATGTTTTTCACAAAATAATAGGGCTAGGCTTTACAGTCACCTTGTGAGATTATTGACAGACTGAAAGCATTACCACAGCTTTTCATATGTTTTTTTTTTCATGCCTTTGTCAGTTACAGTTTGTGTGATTTATAGACACAATGGCTGAGCACATATTGGGAAATTTTCCTTCATTCCCTTTCACAGTCTTGAGTGTGATGTGTTATGAGAAAATGGTTTTGCAAAGTAAATATGGTGATCTTTTGGTTAGATTATAAATTAGGCACAGTATTGATGTTACTTTTAAATGCAACATAAAACCCACTGATATGTTCAATGCTTTATGATATTATCATGATATAGTTAAATAATATTGGCTGGCGTTGAGTGGTATATCAGATATATTCCATTCAGCTAGCATGATATTGAACCAGTCGAAGATGTTCATTCAATATCATGCAGGCTGAATGGAATATATCTGATAGACCATGTAAAAAAATCCAGCCAATATTATTATTATTATTATTATTATTATTATTACACATTTGATGGAACAAAGAACTGTTCCTGCGCATACGCAGCAGAAAACTCTCATTAAATACTCGCATCAGCTCCGACGTGTGACATCATATTGTCTTGAGAATCATGCAATATCATAAACTATATTCAACACTCATTCTCCATCGGGTAGAGTGGCGTAATACACGTAGGATAAGCGATATGCTAACAATATTGCATGCTAACAAACCAAATGAATGAAACCCACTAGAAGGGAATAAAACATACAGTGGGGCAAAAAAGTATTTAGTCAGCCACCAATTGTGCAAGTTCTCCCACTTAAAAAGATGAGAGAGGCCTGTAATTTTCATCATAGGTACACTTCAATTATGAGAGACAGAATGGGGGGAAAGAATCCAGGAAATCACATTGTAGGATTTTTAATGAATTAATTGGTAAATTCCTTGGTAAAATAAGTATTTGGTCACCTACAAACAAGCAAGATTTCTGGCTCTCACAGACCTGTAACTTCTTCTTTAAGAGGCTCCTCTGTCCTCCACTCGTTAGATGTATTAATGGCACCTGTTTGAACTCGTTATCAGTATAAAAGACACCTGTCCACAACCTCAAACAGTCACACTCCAAACTCCACTATGGCCAAGACCAAAGAGCTGTCAAAGGACACCAGAGACAAAATTGTAGACCTGCACCAGGCTGGGAAGACTGAATCTGCAATAGGTAAGCAGCTTGGTGTGAAGAAATCAACTGTGGGAGCAATTATTAGAAAATGGAAGACATACAAGACCATGATAATCTCCCTCGATCTGGGGTTCCACGCAAGATCTCACCCCATGGGGTCAAAATGATCACAAGAACGGTGAGCAAAAATCCCAGAACCACACGGGGGGACCTAGTGAATGACCTGCAGAGAGCTGGGACCAAAGTAACAAAGGCTACCATCAGTAACACACCACGCCACCAGGGACTCAAATCCTGCAGTGCCAGACGTGTCCCCCTGCTTAAGTCAGTACATGTCCAGGCCCATCTGAAGTTTGCTAGAGAGCATTTGGATGATCCAGAAGAGGATTGGGAGAATGTCATATGGTCAGATGAAACCAAAATAGAACTTTTTGGTAAAAACTCAACTTGTCGTGTTTGGAGGAGAAAGAATGCTGAGTTGCATCCAAAGAACACCATACCTACTGTGAAGCATGGGGGTGGAAACATCATGCTTTGGGGCTGTTTTTCTGCAAAGGGACCAGGACGACTGATCCGTGTAAAGGAAAGAATGAATGGGGCCATGTATCGTGAGATTTTGAGTGAAAACCTCCTTCCATCAGCAAGGGCATTGAAGATGAAACGTGGCTGGGTCTTTCAGCATGACAATGATCCCAAACACACCGCCCGGGCAACAAAGGAGTGGCTTCGTAAGAAGCATTTCAAGGTCCTGGAGTGGCCTAGCCAGTCTCCAGATCTCAACCCCATAGAAAATCTTTAGAGGGAGTTGAAAGTCCGTGTTGCCCAGCGACAGCCCCAAAACATCACTGCTCTAGAGGAGACCTGCATGGAGGAATGGGCCAAAATACCAGCAACAGTGTGTGAAAACCTTGTGAAGACTTACAGAAAACGTTTGACCTCTGTCATTGCCAACAAAGGGTATATAACAGAGTATTGAGATTAACTTTTGTTATTGACCAAATATTTATTTTCCACCATAATTTGCAAATAAAGTCTTTAAAAATCAGACAATGTGATTTTCTGGATTTTTTTTTCTTCTCATTTTGTCTCTCATAGTTGAGGTATACCTATGATGAAAATTCCAGGCCTCTCTCATCTTTTTAAGTGGGAGAACTTGCACAATTGGTGACTGACTAAATACGTTTTTGCCCCACTGTATGTTTTTATTCCATGGAAAAAGTGTCCTGTATATATAATAATTTTGAATATTTAATAGTCTGTTGTGTTTTTCAAACTTGGATGGGATTAGCTATTTGGTGGACAGGATTATAGGAGGGATGGGAGGTTACCCTCCTATTAGGACATAAAAAAAAGATTCTTATAGTAAGTTTATAAAAAATTAATCATCATTTTAAAGACAGCTGCTCTTATGCTGCCTATGACAGCAGTAGTAATGATCATTTACAGTGTCCATGCTATCATTAAAGAAAGCTATCATACTGTATGGTAATCACTGATTAGTGGCACAATGGTGAAAATAAATGATAAAATGTCATTGTAATTGTGAAGCATTTCCACTGAACTCTAGTGAACTATTGTTGATGCATGGTGGTGTTGTTTGTACTTTTCTCTCTTCCTATCTTTCTCTCCTGCTCCCTATAACTCCACCCACATCCTCGGTACATTTTACTTCATTTCCTCTCTCTCTCTCTCGTATGCTCCCCATCCCCAGGACCAACGTGCCACAGTTATCCCTCTACAGAAGCTAATCGTCAGAGAGGTGGCTAACGAAGACCGGGGCTTCTTTATCATTGCGGCAGGCATCAAGCAGCCAGAAATGGTGGAAGTTCATGCCACATCAAGAGACGAGCGCAACACGTGGATGCAGCTCATCCAGAACGCTATGCAGTCTAGGTGAGTACCAGCATATCTGGTCCTGCTCACCCCATCAGGGGTTTGTCTTTTTGTATATTTAGTTAGATGATTGTTGGTAAGATCAATAATTGCACCTTAGAGGTCACTTTAGAGGGTACATTTATATTGTTTAATGCTGAGAAGCAGAAATAATACTGTTTGTTAACATTTAAAAAAAAATAGGTTCGAGCTGTTGGACAAGTGTATAGCTGCATGGAAAAGTTGCACCAAGTAAAAACAGCTAAGTGAATTGAGCAAATCTGGATTGAGTTTTTACAAATTGATTGTGCTTTCACAGAGAAAAGGACGATGATGAAGGCATCCCAAGTGAGACGGAGGAAGATAAAAAGTTGCTGGAGTCCAAAGCGAAAGAGATGAGAGGTGAGGGCAAAAACAGTAGTGGTTTGGAATTTCATTGTTATGAAATGGTGCCTAATAAGGTGCCAGTGTTTTTTTTGTTTTTGTTTTTTTGTTTTTTTTAAAGATTGCTTTAGTCCATGTGTATTCATTTCTCCTCTCTCTGTCCTTCTCTTAGCCATACTTCAGAGGAAAGATGAGCAGATCCTGGCTCTCCTGAACGAGAAGATAAAGCTCTTCCATGACATGTGTGGCTCTGGATCGCGTGAAGACACGGCTTCGGCCATCAGGATGCTGTTCAGGGCCTGCACTGATGACATGCCCAAGGGAGAGAATATTATGAAGGAAGCAATTAGAGAAGGTAAGTGACACTTTATGCAGAACTTGAAGAGAAAGATTTCTCTGTTTCTGTTCGAACTGGTTATTATTATTTATTTTATTTTTTTTTTACATGAAATGCCCTTGTGGCATCATTAGGGATCATTTCCACCACTAAATGTCAAGCAGAACTCTTTGGTAACTCGTTTAATATAATGCGGTTAGTGACGCGGGTGTCTCTGTGGATTTGTGTGTACTACAGTGGAGATGTTGCAGACACTGGTCCACAGTGGTCTGGGAGGAGCCGTGAGCCAGCAGGGTGCCAGTGATCCCGGAAACACAGCTTCGGTGCTTCTGCCTCGCAGATCCGAGACCTTTGGAGGCTTCGACAGCCACCAGATGAACAGCTCCAAACGTGAGCGAAACCACAACCCACAATTACCAAAACTATTCTGCTTATAAATAATTTCAACTGGACTCTAATGAAGATTTGAATTTTTTTGTATAGTAGCTGTTTCACAATCAGGGTTTACTTTTCAGGTCCACAATAGTCCAAAAATCAAACCTTAGATTTTTGCGTTTCTCTGCTGCCAAAAATGGCCTTTAGAGATGGAAATTAACTGCGCAGAATTTCAGAGCTACAGATCATACATTGGGTATGTTACTCGTGGTGAGAAGAGGCATATAGTGTATTTCTAAAACTGACCACCTTTCTTATAGTCCACAAGAGTAACAGATACAAAGTGAAAAACTGTTGATATGGATGTGATTTTAAGTACAAATTTTCAAGTGCTGTGCAGTGATGTTTGTACATGGTGGTAACTGTAATAACAACTGAAGTGGTGACAATACTTGTGGTTTTCCAGACAAGATACTTCACTTTTTGACAAACACACATTTCAATCACGTGTGAAACCGCTGCAAATGTGTCTCGCATCGGTTTCAAGTCCTGTTTCTTACTGTGAAACAGCAGAGTATTCTGCTTCAAAAGAGACAAATATTGTCTTAAAAAAACATTTATGACCTCAGCATATGGTGAGTGTTTTCAGGAGAGGGCATTTTTTTTTTTTTTGATGGACAAAGGATACAGTCAAGCACTTAGGTTACAAAATCATATAACTTCCACTTAAACCACTTAACCCTTTGGGGTCGAGAGCTTCGCCGGCGAAGCTCGGCAGGTCTAGAATGAGTATGTCATGTATTTAGATAAATATCTTCACGAGTTTTTTAATCATACAAGCATGATAAACATATTGACAGAAATTTTATACTTTACACTTTCCTATGTGCCCACTGTCAAATAATATTATTGTTTTTAAATGACCTAAATTAGATGAAACATAAAACTTGTCACCTTACTCAGTCACACCGGAGTCGGAGCACTGAGTGCGCACTTACACATTCATAAAAGACTATTCACATGGTAACGGCATGATAATCACTTTCACTCTTTCGCTTTTGATTGGTTTCTCTTTTGCAGTGGGAACGCCCACCGTAAACAGGATAAAATTTGTCAGACATAGTTCAGGCTATTTGGAGGTAAAACTTGTTTCGAGATGGCATACGGATTTTATGCGCTTCAATATCAGGAGAGCAAATCAATTTATGATTCAGTTCATGATTCAAGACAGTGATTCAATTCAATCTTCAGAACTGCGACACTGATGATGAGCGGTGCACTTCGATTCAATCCAGCCAAAGGTCAACTCGAGTAAGTGTAAATATTTCTTCTATTTATTATGAGCAGATCGGTTGACATGTGTACGCTGTGCTGCATACACAGGAAACATGACTGAGCAATTTTTCCAGAGTTAAAAGTATGTTCCTCAAAAATAGTTAATTTTGCTCAGTTTTGAGTTTAGAGAGTAAAATTTGGAGTTGAAGTGGGAGCAGAGTTACACAGAGTAATTGCGTAACAGAGTAACAGAGTTGGTTGTGGCTCTGAACTGTGTAAAATAGTACAAGAGTTAATTTCAAGACACACTGAAGAAAGTCAAATACCAAAATAAAGTCAAATACCAGATAAATGAAGCTGTTGTAAAAAGCAGTTTTAGAACTGTGTTGGAATCTGTGAAAAAACATGACCTTACCCATTGGGACTTGACCTGATGGGATTAAGAAATGGCAGTGGGAGGGGTTTCACTCTTCTCATGGAATGGAATGGAAATTTTTACTCTTCTTATTAAATACCCCTCCCACAGCCAACCCTTTATCCCAAAACAATGGGGCATAATTTTTTTGATGGCCACTTTATTGTCCAAATCAATGGAGCAGATTTAAGTTTTTGTGCTTGATCCATTCCTAAGACTGAACAGAATCACCTCAAGTGATCAAAATGGTTCGACGCAATGGGTAAGGTCATGTTTTTTTCACACATTCCAACACAGTTCTAAAACTGCTTTTTCCAACATCTTCATTTATCTATTATTTTTTTAAAAGTACAATCATGCCATACATACTACAGAGATATTATTGTAGCTGAACTTGTGCTGAATACAAAAAAGTCAAACGACTTTGAAAATACTGCTTAGATTTGTTGAAACTGACAACAAAATCAGAGCATGCCAAAATCATTAGAGTGCCAGAAAATACACTCAGACCCCCGAGGGTTAAATATCTTTTTCGTCTCGTCTCGTCTCGTCTTCTTCCGCTTATCCGGGACCGGGTCGCGGAGGCAGCAGTCTAAGCATGGAAGCCCAAACTTCCCTTTCCCCAGACACCTCGGCCAGCTCCTCGGGAAGAACACCGAGGCGTTCCCAGGCCAGCCGAGAGACATAGTCCCTCCAGTGTGTCCTGGGTCTTCCCCGGGGCCTCTTCCCGGGGGGACATGCCTGGAAAACTTCACCAGGGAGGCATCCGGGAGGCATCCGAAAAAGATGCCCGAGCCACCTCAGCTGATTCCTCTCGATGTGGAGGAGCAGCGGCTCTACTCCGAGCTCCTCCCGAGTGACTGTGCTTCTCACCCTATCTCTAAGGGAGCGCCCAGCCACCCTGTGAAGGAAACTCATTTCGGCCGCTTGTATCCGCGATCTTGTTCTTTCGGTCATTACCCAAAGCTCATGACCATAGGTGAGAGTCGGAACGTAGATCGACCGGTAAATTGAGAGCTTCGCCTTTTGGCTCAGCTCCTTCTTCACCACGATGGACCGGTAAAGCGACCGCATCACTGCGGAGGCTGCACCGATCCGCCTGTCGATCTCACGCTCCATCCTTCCCTCACTCGTGAACAAGATCCCGAGATACTTAAACTCCTCCACTTGAGGCAGGACTTCTCCACCAACCTGGAGAGGGCAAGCCACCCTTTTCCGGTCGAGGACCATGGCCTCGGACTTGGAGGTGCTGATTCTCATCCCAGCCGCTTCACACTCGACTGCAAACTGCCCCAGTGCATGCTGAAGGTCCTGGTTTGAAGAAGCCAACAGGACAACATCATCTGCAAAAAGCAGAGATGAAATCCTGTGGTTCCCAAACAGGATTCCTTCCGGCCCCTGGCTGCGCCTAGAAATTCTGTCCATAAAAATTATGAACAGAACCAGTGACAAAGGGCAGCCCTGCCGGAGTCCAACATGCACTGGGAACAGGTCTGACTTACTGCCGGCAATGCGAACCAGACTCCTGCTCCGTTCGTACAGGGACCGGACAGCCCTTAGCAAAGAGCCCCGAACCCCATACTCCCGAAGCACCCCCCACAGAATACCACGGGGGACACGGTCGAATGCCTTCTCCAGATCCACAAAGCACCTGTGGACTGGTTGGGCAAACTCCCATGAATCCTCGAGCACCCTATGAAGGGTATAGAGCTGGTCCAGTGTTCCGCGACCAGGACGAAAACCGCATTGTTCCTCCTGGATCCGAGGTTCGACTATTGGTCGAATTCTCCTCTCAAGTACCTTGGAGTAAACCTTCCCTGGGAGGCTGAGAAGTGTGATTCCCCTATAATTGGAGCACACTCTCCAGTCCCCTTTCTTAAAAAGAGGGACCACCACCCCAGTCTGCCACTCCAGAGGCACTGTCCCCGACCGCCACGCGATGTTGCAGAGGCGTGTCAACCAAGACAGCCCCACAACATCCAGAGACTTGAGATACTCAGGGCGGATCTCATCCACCCCCGGTGCCTTGCCACCGAGGAGCTTGCAAACCACCTCAGTGACTTTGGCTTGGGTAATGGACGAGTCCACCTCTGAGTCATCAGCCTCAGTCTCCTCAGTGGAAGACATGACGGTGGGATTGAGGAGATCCTCAAAGTATTCCTTCCACCGCCCGACAATGTCCCCAGTCCAGGTCAACAGCTCCCCACCCGCACTGTAAACAGTGTTGGCAGAGTACTGCTTCCCCCTCCTGAGGCGCCGGATGGTTTGCCAGAATTTCTTTGAGGCCGACCGATAGTCCTTCTCCATGGCCTCCCCGAACTCCTCCCAGTTCCGAGTTTTTGCCTCCGCAACTGCCCGAGCTGCAGCACGCCTGGCCTGCCGATACCCGTCAGCTGCCTCAGGAGTCCCGGAGGTCAACATGGCCCGATAGGACTCCTTCTTCAGCTTGACGGCATCCCTTACTTCCGGTGTCCACCACCGGGTTCGGGGATTGCCGCCACGACAGGCACCGGAGACCTTGCGGCCACAGCTCCGAACAGCTGCGTCCACAATGGAGGTAGAGAACATGGTCCACTCAGACTCAATGTCCCCCGCCTCCCTCGGAAGCTGGGAAAAGCTCTCCCGGAGGTGGGAGTTAAAGACCTCCCCAACAGAGTGCTCGGCCAGACGTTCCCAGCAGACCCTCACCATACGTTTGGGCCTGCCAGGTCTGTCCAGCTTCCTCCTCCACCAGCGTATCCAACTCACCACCAGGTGGTGATCAGTTGACAGCTCAGCCCCTCTCTTCACCCGAGTGTCCAAGACATAGGGCCGGAGATCAGATGAAACGACTACAAAGTCGATCATCGACCTCCGACCTAAGGTGTCCTGGTGCCACGTGCACTTATGGACACCCCTATGCTCGAACATGGTGTTCGTTATGGACAAACCGTGACTAGCACAGAAGTCCAATAACAAAACACCACTCGGGTTCAGATCGGGGAGGCTGTTCCTCCCAACCACGCCCCTCCAGGTGTCACTGTCGTCGCCCACGTGAGCATTGAAGTCCCCCAGTAGCACAATGGAGTCCCCAGTCTGATCACCCCTCAGTACCTCTCCCAGGGACTCCAAGAAGGCCGGATACTCTATACTGCTATTTGGCCCGTAGGCACAAACAACAGCAAGAGCCCTCTCCCCAATCCAAAGGCGCAGAGAGGCGACCCTCTCGTTCACTGGGGTAAACTCCAACACATGACGGCTGAGCTGGGGAGCTATAAGCAAGCCCACACCATCCCGCCGCCGCTCACCACGGGCGACTCCAGAGAAGTGGAAAGTCCAGCCCCTCTTGAGGAGCTGGGTTCCAGAGCCCAAGCTGTGCGTGGAGGTGAGCCCGACTATCTCTAGCCGGTACCTCTCAACCTCCCGCACAAGCTCAGGCTCTTTCCCCCCCAGCGAAGTGACATTCCATGTCCCAACAGCTAGCCGCTGTGTCCGGGGATCAGGTCGTCGAGGCCCCTGCCTTCGACTGCCACCCAATCCACACTGCACCAATCCCCTACTGCTACCTCTGTGGGTGGTGAACCCACAGGAGGTAAATATCTTTTTATTGTAAATAAAAGTATACATCCCAAAGTAAAACCTAGTTAGTTAGTGCTAAATAATGCAATTCTGAATATAACCAGTAAAATCTAAGTATAATAATTAAATTATAATTAAGTGAAATGACCACAAGGTCAAAACTGAGCCTGCATTCAACTTTGACAAGCATATTTATAAGAACTTATCGGAAACACTACTGCTGTAGGTGGGGCCGGTGTGTCCCTGGAAAATAAATTATAAGAAACTCCAGCTTATATACACTGGACCTAGTTGCAGGAGTGAGTTGGTGTTATTCAAAAAGGCAACCGTGATTGTGAAACAGCCCTATAGTGACAATTTTAATGGCTTCCATTGGTAGAATCTTCCAAACAACAAATAGACAAAATATTATTGTACACATTTAAGTAATGTGCTTAATTTTTGAAGTTTGTTTGTTGAATAAATTTGTATGAAAGCAATTACCGTTAAACCTTACATGAAGCACTGTTGGGTGCAAATCGTTGTTGTCATCATTGTCTCCTGTTTACAGCAGCAACAACAAAATGTTGCCATGCCTGCTGCAGTTTTATGCTAATTGTATTCACCAGTGGGGAAATTATACTGAATGAACAGTAACTGTGTTTCACAACTGATCATTTATGTTCAAGGATTTGGTATAATAGAATCTACAGCTCAATGTTTAGTGTGTCTCTGTTCGTGGCTAATGTTTTTCTGGATTTGCAGATGGAGATAAAGAGGAGGTCGAGGACCTGAGGAGGACAGAGTCAGACAGCGTTCTCAAAAAGGTAAGGAGTCCAAAATGTAGTTTGTCCAAAATCAAGTGAGCCAAACTTTGTTGTTTTATATTTCAAGCAGTCCATTTTTGATGTGGCACTTTTGTAAGAATAAAAAATTTTTTGAAACACCAGGAAATAATGCAAAAGCATCTAATCAGTGGGGGTGGTGAGATGTGGCTTGACATGAACCAGTGTTACTATTCCCACTCCAACATTGATTACTTTCCAATAACATCGTTACCCAACACGCTTTCGTCCTCTTGTACACCAATTCGCCAACAATTACAATTCTAACCCTGTGTCTGAAATCACTCACTACTCACTATATAGTGAGGTCGCCACTTTGTAGTGCTGTCCGAATGTACAGTGAGAATTATTACACTCTATATAGTGCACTCAAAGTATCCCACAATGCATCGTGAAAAGTAGTGTTCTACCGATGGTCACTAACCAAGCAATATATACCATCATACATTGTGGTTGCACTGAAAGAAAAAAAAATGTGTTGGGGTGAATGAACAGAGGAAGAAACCCATTATAAACGGACATTCCAGTACAATTAAAAATAGTAATAGAATAGAAAATAAGCTAAAATAGAATTAAATACAAGAATAAAAGCTACAGTGCAGTGCAAGGAATTAATCACAAACCTCAAATTTGATTGATTAAAAACAGCGGCAAAGAAGAAAGTATTCAGGCTTGATTTAAAAGAACTGAAAGATGCAGCAGACACAAAGTACTTTGTATTTATTAATGCAGGAAATACGCTCGGTATAATATGGATTTATCACAAAAATATATGCATATATTTATTATTTTGAAAACTCACCAGCCAACTGATCTCATCTCATCTCATTATCTCTAGCCGCTTTATCCTGTTCTACAGGGTCGCAGGCAAGCTGGAGCCTATCCCAGCTGACTACGGGCGAAAGGCGGGGTACACCCTGGACTAGTTGCCAGGTCATCACAGGGCTGACACATAGACACAGACAACCATTCACACTCACATTCACACCTACGGTCAATTTAGAGTCACCAGTTAATCTAACCTGCATGTCTTTGGACTGTGGGGGAAACTGGAGCACCCGGAGGAAACCCACGCGGACACGGGGAGAACATGCAAACTCCACACAGAAAGGCCCTCGCCGGCCATGGGGCTCGAACCCGGACCTTCTTGCTGCGAGGCGACAGCACTAACCACTACACCACCGTGCCGCCCGCCGACTGATCTGGCACGTTTTAATTGTGGGACAGTAATGACGTAAATAACGGCGCAGCAGAGTAGTGTCCGAAAGCGTTTGTTCATTTTACCAATGAGCTCACTACATAGTCCTCTATATAGAATTCCCGAGATAGTGAGTAGGGAACGAGTGAGTGATTTTGGGCACATTTTAAATGTATTAGTGAACCACACACTGCATATTTAACTGTTAATAGTTACATTAATGTGGCATGTTAGTTCCTGCTAGAAAACAAAATAGAAAAAAAAAACACAGCTTCTGTGTCTCTGAGAAACCAAAAGTGAAAAGTCCTCTTCAGCAGAAAATTTACTGACTGTGACAAAAAAAAAACTCAATGGAGACTTGAATAAATGTCAAATCAATATCTCCTGAGAGAAAACGTCAGCGTTTCAGCAGTTATACTACACTTTCTTGTGTAAAATAACGCACGTCTTTAAATTTCTTTATTAATCGGCTTAGATTACATGGAGCATCTGCCTTTCATGTGAACGAGTTGGTCTTGTAGAAATGATACTGTAGCTGTGATTAGCTGTGATTTGAATCTTATGCCGTTATAAGACGTGATATCACTCGCCAATCACCGCAACGGCCATTTTCATACTTTCACTTAAATACATTCCTCCAGGATTTAATCTTTTTTTTTTGTCAGGTTTGGTATGACTTTCAGGTTCTGTGCATCTGCCATATGAATAAAGGGGATGGGGCGGGATAAATAAGTGTCAGTGAGATGGGTGTAAGGTCCATCTTGGCTGTTTCAAGCTCGTAATGAGTAGAGCAGCACTGAGCTCATGGCCAGTTGCTTTTGGAGTCAGGCTGATTAAAGAAGTCTCTCAGCTGGACTCCACTATCTGCTTTGTCTTCCTCACAGGGGGGAAACACCAACCTGCTGCTCGTGCTGAAGAGGAACAGAGAGGTAACGCCTCGGAACATGCTTCAGTCTCAATGAACCATGTTATCGGTAGTCAATGGCTGCTGGATTAACTGCTGAACAGACTGAAGATGGCAGCTGGAACAGGAACAGGGCTATTAGGCGTTTATTTAGCTCTGGCGCTGGTCTTTCCTTGGCTTTAAGAGGAAATTGAATCCAACAGTCACAGGATTATTTGAAATTTCTAACATGCTATTTTTAGACATTTTTTAAATGTTTAAAACTGTATATTGACTTTTGATTAATATGATAAATGTAATGTAATAAGTAGGCAAAACATTACAGTTTCTGTGTACACACAGCGTTGTGTTTTCTTACGTTTTAAGCTGGCAAATTCAATTCAGTAACAACAGACGAAAGAAATAATCTCAACACTGGTCTGATCACAATTAAATGCGCCTCCCCCCAAAGAAAAAAAAAGTTTCAAGATCACAGTGTTTGCGAACACATTAAGAGATGTTAAGACCCCTTTCCCCCTGATGTGGAGTGTTTGTGAAGCAGTGCTTATGAGCGTGCTGTTGTGAATGTCAGTTGGATTAAAGTGTGATGTGATTGTGTTTGTACAGCAGGTCCTGAGCAGTGTTACACATCTCCATGATCTCCTCAGTTCACTGCAGGTGTGTGTTCACGTCTATACCACACTCAGCACTGCACTCAGTCTAAATTCACCTCTAATTATGATAGATAGATAGATAGATAGATAGATAGATAGATAGATAGATAGATAGATAGATAGATAGATAGATAATGAACCTATCTATCTAAATGAACATTTCTTTCTTGCTTGCTTGCTTTCCTTCTTTCTTTCTTTCTAAATGAACATTTCTTTCGTTCTTTCTTTTTAAATGAGTGTTTCTTGCGTTCCTTCTTTCTAAATTAGTCTTTCTTTCTTTCTTTCTTTCTTTCTTTCTTTCTTTCTTTCTTTCTTTCTTTCTTTCTTTCTTTCTTTCTTTCTTTCTTTCTTTCTTCTTTCTTTCTTTCTTTCTGAATGAGCATTTCTTTCTTTCTAGCTTTCTTTCTTTTTAAATGAGCCTTTCTTTCTTTCTTTCTTTCTTTCTTTCTTTCTTTCTTTCTTTCTTTCTAAATGAGCATTTCTTTTGTTCTTTCTTTTTAAATGAGCATTTCTTTCTTGCGTTCCTTCTTTCTAAATGAGCATTTCTTTCTTTCTTTCTTTCTTTCTTTCTTTCTTTCTTTCTTTCTTTCTTTCTTTCTTTCTTTCTTTCTAAATGAGCATTTCTTTCTTTCTTTTTAACTGAGCACTTCTTTCTTGTGTTCCTTCTTTCTTTCTAAATGAGCGTTTCTTTCTTTCTTTCTTTCTTTCTTTCTTTCTTTCTTTCTTTCTTTCTTTCTAATTGAGCAATTCTTTCTTGCTTTCTTTTCTTCTTTCTTGCTTGCTTTCTTTCTAAATGAGCGTTTTTCTTTTTCTTTCTAAATGAACGTTTTTCTTTCTTTTTCTTTCTAAATGAGCTTTCTTTCTTTCTTTCTTTCTTTCTTTCTTTCTTTCTTTCTTTCTTTCTTTCTTTCTTTCTTTCTTCCTAAATGAGTGTTTCTTTCTTACTTTGAATTTTTATTACACAGGTGGTCAATTCATTTTAATCTGGAAATAACAAATAATGCAAGTAAGCAAATATACTGCAGGCATTAATTACAGTAAGATTTATTTAAATTTTAAATTTAATAATAAACTGAAATGTAGGCAGCTCGGTTTTGCACAGTGGAGCAGTTTTTCACCCTGTAAAGTAATTGAGATTAAGCTATAAACCTGTTGGACATTTTATAATAAATCATCCAGTTTCTGTGCAATAAAAGCTAAGACACTTCCTAATGATTTACAAACCGACTCGGTTTTCAGGCTTTGGTGGTTCAGCAAGACACCTTCCTGGAGGAACAGCGCCAGACTCTAAGTGAGCGTCCATCCTCACGTCCCCTCTCTCGGCCTCCGTCTCTAGTAGAGCAGGAGAAGCAGCGCAGTGTGGAGCGCCAGCGACAGGAAGCAGCCGCTCATGCAGAAGAGAGGAAGCGCAGGGAGAAGGAGTGGGAGGTACGAGATAAAGAACTGAGCAACCGAGAGCAGCTCCTCAACAGCAAAGAGGAGGAGGCACAGAGGAGGCGCACAGAGTTGGAGGAGGCTCGGCAGGAGCTGCAGAGCAGGAAAGAAGACTACCAGAAAGACCTGGAAAGACTGAGGGATGCACAGAGGAAGCTGGAAAGAGAGAGGGAGCAGATGCAGAGAGAGATGGAGATGCTGGAGCAGCTCAGGGAGACGGAGGTGAGACCTGTACACCAACAGCGTGTGCTTACTTTCCCTGCCGCAGATTTCTGCTCATCTTGTTGGGACACTGATTAGTGCACAGTAGGACAATTAGAGATTATTCAGAATTTCAGTGCATTATTTGATGATGGAAAGTTAAAAGTAAAAGGCAAAGTAAAACATGATGGAAAAATGAATTGTTGAATATATCAATAAAATTGGGTGGCACAGTGGTGTAGTGTTTAGCGCTGTCGCCTCACAGCAAGAAGGTCCGGGTTCGAGCCCCGTGGCCGGCGAGGGCCTTTCTGTGCGGAGTTTGCATGTTCTCCCCGTGTCCGCGTGGGTTTCCTCCGGGTGCTCCGGTTTCCCCCACAGTCCAAAGACATGCAGGTTAGGTTAACTGGTGACTCTAAATTGACCGTAGGTGTGAATGTGAGTGTGAATGGTTGTCTGTGTCTATGTGTCAGCCCTGTGATGACCTGGCGACTTGTCCAGGGTGTACCCCGCCTTTCGCCCATAGTCAGCTGGGATAGGCTCCAGCTTGCCTGCGACCCTGTAGAAGGATAAAGCGGCTAGAGATAATGAGATGAGATCAATAAAATTATAGTACACGTTTACAAAATATGCTTTGTAAAAAGTAGAACAGGTTAAAAGACAAAAAACAGCAAAAGGGATCAAAAGAAGCAGATTAAATGGAAAAACAACCCGCAGCTAAACGTAGTGTTAATTACATTATGCATTATACATGCTACTCGGTTTGTAATTAAAAAAAAGTAAGAAAGAGTGTCAGCAGCTCTTGGGTACAACTGAAAGTCAATAAATTAGGGAACTGCACAGTACAGATCATTTGAATGAAAAAAGCGAATCTACCGCTTCATTTATTTGACATCATGACTATTCTAAAATCTACAGGTTCTGTTTTATCCATAAGAAACTCATTAAAAGTGATTTCCAAAACATTACAACCCCAGCTCCAAAAAAGTTGGGGTGCTGTGTAAACTGTAAATAAAAACAGAATGTAATAATTTGCAAATCAGGGAAACCCTTTCTTGAAAATAGTACAAAGACAACATATCAAATGTTGAAACTGAGAAATTTTCTTGTTAAAAAAAATGCTCATTTTGAATTTGATCTCAGCAACAAGTTTCAAAAAAGATGGGACGGGCATGTTTACCACTGTGTTGCATTACCTCTTCTTTTAACAACACTGTAAACATTTGGGAACTGAGGAGACCAATTACTGTAGTTCTAAAAGAGAAATGTTGTCCCATTCTTGCCTGATATACAATTTCAGTTGCTCAACAGTTCGGGGTCTCGTTTGCCATATTTTGCACTTCATAATGTGTCAAATGTTTTCAGTGGGAGACAGGTCTGGACTGCAGGCAGGCCAGTTTAGCACCCAGACTCTTTTACTATGGAGCCATGCAGTTTTAATATGTGCAGAAAGCGGTTTGGCATTGTCTTGCTGAAAGAAGGAAGGCGTTCTCTGAAAAAGATTTTGTCTGGATGGCAGCATATTGCTCTGTAACGTGTATATATCATTCAGCATTAATGATGCCTTCCCAGATGTACAAGCTACCCATGTCATGTGCACTAATGCACCCTCATACCATCACCGATGCTGGCTTTTGAACTGTGCACTGATAACAAGCCGAATGTTCCCGCTCCTCTTTAGCCTGGAGGAAGTGGTGTCCATGATTTCTAAAAAGAATTTCTACTTTTGATTCATCAGCGCTCAGGACAATTTCCCATGTCGCCTCAGTCGATCGTAAAAGAGCTCGAGCCCAGAGAAGGTGACGGTGTTTCTGGATATTGTTTATATCTGGTTTTAACTTACATTTGTGGATGCAGTAATGAACTGTTTTCACAGATGATGGTTTTCTGAAGTGTTCCTGAGCCCATACAGTGATTTCCACTACAGAATCGTATCTGCTTTTAATGCAGTGTTGCCTGAGGGTCTGAAGATCACAGACATCCAATGTCAGTTTCCAGCCTTGTATCTTGCATACAGAGATTTCTCCAGATTCTCTGAATCTTTTAATGATATGTACCATAGATGATGTGATCCCCAACTTCTTTGCAATTTTCCTTTGAGGAACGTTATTCTTGAATTGTTCCACTGTTTGCCCGCGCAGTCTTTCACAAAGCGGTGAACCCCTCCCCATCTTTACTTCTGAGAGACTCTGCCTCTCTGGGATGCTCTTTTTATACACAACTGACCTGTTGCCAATTCGACAAATTAGTTTTATTTTTTTAGCATTGCAAAACTTTTTCAGTCTTTTGTTGCCCTTGTCCCAACTTTTCTGAAACGTGTTGCTGACATTGCATTCAAAACGAACATATATTTTTCAAAAAACAATAACATTTCTCAGTTTCAACATTTGGGCGGCACGGTGGTGTAGTGGTTAGCGCTGTCGCCTCACAGCAAGAAGGTCTGGGTTCGAGCCCCGTGGCCGGCGAGGGCCTTTCTGTGCGGAGTTTGCATGTTCTCCCCGTGTCCGCGTGGGTTTCCTCCGGGTGCTCCGGTTTCCCCCACAGTCCAAAGACATGCAGGTTAGGTTAACTGGTGACTCTAAATTGACCGTAGGTGTGAGTGTGAATGGTTGTCTGTGTCTATGTGTCAGCCCTGTGATGACCTGGCGACTTGTCCAGGGTGTACCCCGCCTTTCGCCTGTAGTCAGCTGGGATAGGCTCCAGCTTGCCTGCGACCCTGTAGAAGGATAAAACGGCTAGAGATAATGAGATGAGATGAGTTTCAACATTTGATATGTTGTCTTTGTCCTATTGTCAATGAAATATAGGGTTTCCATGATTCGCAGATCATCACAATCTGTTTTTATTATTAATCATGTTTTACACAGTGTCCCAACTTTTTTGGAATTGGGGTTGTACATAACATACTTTATTTTTTCGCGGTCCAAATCCTGCGCTCTGATTGGCTGGCGAGCGGGTCCGTATCCTATGATATGGACCCCGGTTACGGACCCTGGTTACGGACCTCTGGCAACTTGCTTGTTCACAACAACAACAAACATAGTATCATTTTTTTGTCAACATTTTATCTTTTTTTTTAATAAGATTTATTTATAAGCTTATCAAAAATCTTTTTGCCAGCATTTCTCAGGAAAATAGCATTAATTTTACATCATGGATAGCGATAACGACAGTGTTCACAGCGAAAGCGAGTTTTACTACCCTGAGGAAGAAGAAGTAAAAAAAACATTTCAGGAGAAAGCTAAAACCTGTAATTTGCTAACACCGAGCAAAAACATGGTTGAATCCTGAATGACTCCTATTTGTATAAATAGGGGACTACATAGGCAGCAAAATGCATGTGAGAGGATTCACTCTGTCACAGCAAGGCTGCAGACACAGCACCCTGAGGCATTTATCATCATTTCTGAGGACTTTAATCATGCTACTTTGGACTCTACTTTGGCTGCTTTTTACCAGGCTGTGGATCGTCCAACAAGGAACAACAGGACAATTGACTTGCTGTATGCTAATGTGAGGGATGCATACAGAGTCACACCCTTCCCCCCACTAGGGAAGTCTGACCACAACCTGGTTCTTCTACAGCTGAAGTACATCCCCCTGGTTCAAAGGCAGCCTGCAACAACTAGCTCCATCAGGAGGTGGTCCCCTGAAATGGAAGATGCCCTCAGGGACTGTTATGACATCACGGACTGGGATGTGCTGCTTAGCCCACACTGTGAGGACATAGAGGGGCTGACACACTGTCTGATGGATTACCTCAACTTCTGTGCAGACGTGGTCTCCCCCACTAAGGCTACATTCACACGACAACGGCAACGAGATGTTATTTAAAAATATATCGCGTCCAAATGGGCAACGATCAGTAAAATATCAGGTCCATATGGCAACGCAACGCTTGCTGAAAACGATGCAATACACATGCCACACCTCTAGGGGCGCTGTAAGACGGTCCCTTCGGAGACACCAGAACAATAGAAGAAGTAAGGACGCATGCGCATAAACTATTATGCGCAAGACTTCATATTAGCCACAAAGTCAGGAAAATCTGTTCGGAAAATTACATTATAATGACCAAATACAATGAAAAGTATTTTTCCAGTCTCACCTGTGAAAGGTAATCCCATGTGATCTCGTTTGGACGGCAAACCTGTTGGTACAGTTAAACGCAGCTAATCTTTATTCTCCGCTTTGACCTATCCAATATGGCGGCGAGGATGACGTATGATTCTACGCGGAAGGCGGCGTCTTTAATGGTCCGGAATAAATTGAATGCTACACGTTGATGGATTAATTTGTTGTTTCTCACCTGTGAAAGGTAATCCCATGTGATCTCGTTTGGACGGTAAACCTGTTGGTACAGTTAAACGCAGCACATGAATCTTTATTCTCCGCTTTGACCTATCCAATATGGCGGCGAGGATGACGTATGATTCTACGTGGAAGGCGGCGTCTTTAATGGTCCGGAATAAATTGAATGCTACACGTTGATGGATTAATTTGCTCTTCTATGCCCTTTTTGAGGAATGTATTGTAGGACTTAAACCATCATCTGAAGAGGTGAGATCGCTCCTTTTTTTCCCTATTTTTGCTGGCGGGATTGACTCTGCCCTAAGGGCTATTCTCTCTCTCTCTCTCTCTCTCTCTCTCACTTTGCACCATTACACAATAAATATTCACAGTGAAAATATTTTGTAAGCGCGTTTCATGAACCAAGTTATAGGATTTGTTGACAACTCGCATCGAGTTCGTTACACTTCTACCCGGCGTGAAGCACTCACAGTCATGTGGTTGTGACGTCATCGTAAACAAATCCGTTCTACTCATCCAGACGACTTCACAACGGCAACGTTGCCAGATCTTTCCACTCTGGAACCCGTTCTCAAAAAGATTGCGTTTTGGGCACCCAAAACGCCGGTGCCGTGTGGACGCCAGGCCTAAACGATAAGCAATTGTATCGGAGTCACCTGAATCCATTGCCGTGTGGACAGGGCCTAAGACTGTACGGTGTTACCCTAATAACAAGCCATGGGTAACACAAGAAGTCAAAGCTGTCCTCAACAGGAAGAAGGCCGCCTTCAGGAGCAGGGATAGGGAGGCAATGAAAGCAGCACAGCAGGAGGTAAAACGCTGCATGAGGGAAGCTAAGGACAGCTACAGGAGAAAGGTGGAGCGGAAGCTGAGGGAGGTCTGGGAAGGTGTGAAAACCATCACAGGCCACAATACAAAGACCAGAGTCGTTAAGGGGACAGTGGAGAGGGCGAATGAGTTGAATGACTTTTTCAATCGGTTCAACCAGCCCACGTCCCCCCCACCCTCTCCCTCACTGCAGCCATCTCTCCTTCTTCCCTCAACACAACTCCCCCCAGTCATCACAGCAGCCCCCTCCTCCCCCTCCTCCCCCACCTCAACACAGATTCCTCCATGCATTACTGCAGACCAGGTCAGAGGCCAACTGAGGTGGGGTTTACATTAGACCGTATCAGCGGATCATCAGATTAACGTTTTTAAAACGATTAGTGTGCACACAGCAACACCAATACACGATTCGCGTGCACACAGCAACACCAATACACGGATACGCTCGGCTCCGCAGGCATCCTGCGCTCCAAATCACTCCGCCCTGAACAGCGAGTGCCCTCTGGAGGGTGCGCACTCCGGCCCTGCGCAGCTCACAGAGCGCGCGAGTGAAGTGCACAAGCAGTGATTCGTGACTGAGCCGCTGTGTGTGTGATCCCAGCGCATATCACTTACCACTTGCAAGTGGAAGGATGGCAAGCCTAAAGACAATCATAACTACACAATGGGCAGTATTTGCATCAGTATTTGCAGTATTTTCATACTTTTATACTCTTTAATGAAAGGTGATACAAGGCGGAAGTCCGCGCCGTTTTTCAGCAGTCGCGTCACATGACCAACGCCAGCGAATCAGGAAGGTGGATGTCACAGTGACGTTGTCCAATGACGACGCCAGCTAGAGCTCAGTACAGCGTATCCGCGTATTCTCAATGTTTACACAGCACCGGACCAGACACGATCTAGATTGAATACGTGGACCCTGGCGGATTCCCGTTTCCCGGCGTTTCCAGGCGTTTTAATGTAAACGGACAGTGCATCCGCGAAGAAAACGAGACAGATACGGTCTAATGTAAACTTGGCCTGAGGAAGCTTCACCCCAGGAAAGCAGCAGGCCCGGACAAGGTGTGTCCCCGACTACTGAAGACCTGTGCTGCTGAACTGGGTGAACCACTCCAACGCATCTTCAACCTCAGCCTGCAGCTGGGGAGAGTGCCAACCCTCTGGAAGACATCATGTATCGTTCCAGTTCCCAAAAAGAATCGGCCCAGCGAACTGAACGACTTCCGACCGGTGGCACTCACTTCACATCTGATGAAGACGTTGGAGCAGCTCTTCCTCAGCCTCCTCAGACCCCAGGTACAACACGCCCAGGACTGTCTGCAGTTTGTGTACCGGACAGGTGTCGGTGTGGAAGACGCCATCCTCTACCTGCTACACTGAGCCCACTCACATCTGGATAAGGGAAATGGCACAGTGAGGATCCTCTTCTTGGACTTCTCGAGTGCCTTCAACACCATCCAGCCCCTATTGCTTCAGGACAAACTGAACAGGATGTGAGTGGACCCCTGCCTGGTCACCTGGACCTCCAGCTACCTCACTGACAGGCCGCAGTACGTCAGGCTGAAGGACATCACGTCTGACACTGTGATTAGCAGAACTGGCGCACCCCAGGGCACGGTGCTGGCCCCTCTTCTCTTCACTCTGTACACCGCGGACTTCTGCTACTGTACAACTCGGAGCTGTGTCACATTCAGAAGTTTGCCGATGACACAGCCATCGTTGGGTGTATCAGTGACGACAGAGAGGAGGAGTATAGGAGCCTGGTGAGGGACTTTGCTGTGTGGTGCAACAGGAACCATCTGCATCTCAACACCTCGAAGACCAAGGAGCTGGTCATTGACTTTGGGAGGTCCAGACCAAGGTCACGACCAGTTCTGATCGAGGGAGTCGAGGTGGAGGTTGTGGATTCCTACAAGTACCTCGGGCTGTGGCTGGACAGCAAGCTGGACTGGACTTGCAACACCAAACACTTATACAGGAAGGGACAGAGCAGGCTATACTTCCTTAGGAAGCTGCGGTCCTTTAACATCTGCAGGAAACTCCTGTGGATGTTCTATCAGTCTGTGGTCGCCAGTGTCCTGTTTTACACCGTGGTGTGCTGCGGGGGCAGCACATCCAAGAAGGGCAGATCCAGGCTGGACAAACTGATCAGGCGGGCCGGCTCTGTAGTCGGCATGAAACTGGACTCTCTGGTGACGGTGGCAGAGAAGAGCTCTATGGACAAACTATTGAACATCATGGACGATGCCAGTCACCCTCTGCACACTGTCATCAGCAACCAGAGGAGCCTGTTCAGTGACAGAATGCTCCTTCCCAAGTGCAGGACGAACAGACTCAAAAACTCCTTTGTCCCTCACGCCATCAGACTGTACAACTCCTCTCTGGGGGGGAGGAGGGGTAACAGGAGGACAGAGGATGGGAAGGAGCAGTAGCCTAGCCTAACAATAAGCAATACCGGACAATGTGCAATATAATGTGCAATATAAAGTGCAATATCTCTCCTGCCACCACCCCCCTTCCCCCCCTTATTCTTTTTATATTTGTATATGTAAATAATTTATTTTAATTTATCTAGAAGTTTTCTCTATTTTCTTTGTTTATCTGTAATGATGCTGCTGGAATCTTAATTTCCCTGAGGGAACCCGCCCAAAGGGATCAATAAAGTTTTATCTAATCTAATCTAACCTAATCTAAATGTAGTTTTTTTTTTTTCCTGCCATGGAAGTGCACTTGTATACCGAGGAGGAAGCAATTTGCATTACAGCCGTGAATGAGGATTCAAAATGGCGGCTCGGCTCGGTTTTCCCTTTCGGGCGGCCTCGTTTTCTGTTAGAATTTGGTAAAGAAAAAAATAAATATATGTTATTTACCAGCTGGGAGGTCCGTATGGTGAAATACCGTGACCTCGGCCTTGAATACTGACCTCGGCCCAAAGGGCCTCGGTCAGTACTTTCAAGACCTCAGTCACGGTATTTCACGATACGGCCCTCCCAGCTGGTAAAGAACATATACGTATACTTCATATAACGTAGTATCACACAAGTCTTAGACAAAATCCATTTAACCCTTGTAGCTGTCAAAAATTAACTTTAATGCAGATAACCATTAAAAACCCAGTTCAGGCAACAGTCTTATTTTTTTACAAGCTGATCATGGCTGAATTTCTCTCTTAAATGAGTAACTTTTTTTTTGTTTTTTGTTTTTCCAGAGAATTATCAAATGCACAGAATGTGGTTAGCTAGAATTCATGCTAATGGATTGAGGATATTTACTTTCAGTCTATAATATGGTTAGCGGGGTGGTTATTGATAATAGTGAAAGTGAGCTAATTAGTTAATATCACAGCATACCACAGTGCAGATGAATGCTCAAATATGATTGGTCAGAAGATGTGCATTACTTTTGTATAACAGCACAGCTGGGAATGCAGTTCTGACTGTAACATGAGTAATAGGTTACTGTTAATGCACTTGTTCTCGTACATTATTGTTTCTGTAGTAGCAGCTCACTGGGATGTACAGCAGATGCTCCACATAGGACAAATGTTGTTTGTTTAAGAAAGTCAAATGTATAATCATTACATTACATGGCATTTAGCAGACGCTCTTATCCAGAGCGATGTACAAGTGCAAAAGTACTGAACTTCTAGACAAGAAAGTTCTAGTGCCAACTGAACAAGTGACAGCAGTATGTAGTGTAATATTCTGTTGAAGTACCAATACTCAAACAGCCAAGGAACCAAACCAACCATATGAGAACTCAAACGGCGAACCCCAGGCTAGACAGGACACAGCCTGGGTTGGTCAAGACCGAAACACAGTTATACAGTGGGCAGGGAAGCAGGGGAGAGGTAGAATGGTGGAAAAGGGAGAAAAAAAGAGTGAGGCTGATGAGGGAATGATTATCATGGTAATAACATAAGTAAGTACAGGAACTAACTTGTCTCTCAGACATTCCACAGCATTAATCGTTGGCAAAATGCTATGGTATAAGTGGAATAACACACTTAAGATCACATTGTTATATGAGAATAATAACAGCATGTATTATTTCCCCCCCGAAGGCATTATTTTTGTATAACAGCACAGTCTGTTGTGTATTATTCCTTCCAGATAATTGAAAAAGGAAAAAAGGAGACAATTTTTTTTCCTTCTTCCCATGATCTTCAGGAAATTGCATTAATCGTTGGCAAAATGCTATGGTATAAGTGGACCTCTTACTCATGTTACAGTCATGTTACAGTCAGAACTGCATTCCCAGCTGTTATAGAAAAGTAATGACTTCAGGGGGAAAATGATCATTGGCAACAAAAGACTGAGAGACAAGTTAGAGTATTAATACTTCAACAGAATATCCCAGTGAGATGGTGCAAATTTCTGTTGATCATGTGACTTGTGCAATACAGTATTCCAAATATTTCATAGGGGTCAATATGATCAGGTAACAAGATTGAGTCATAAGCTATCATGGATGAATGAAAGAAAAAAATAGTATGATTTATTAAGTATTTTATTATCCCCCGCCCAAATGAAGTTTGGCGGGGGATATAGAAATGGGTTCCGTCCAGCTGTCTGTCCGGTCAGGTTACGTTTCCGCGCCATATCTTTAAAACTACTGAAGATATCTTCATGATACTTTGTATACATATCAAGCAACATGTCAACTGGTGCCTTTTGCAATTTTTGATTTGTGAAAAAAAAAAGTATTTTTCAAATTTTTACATAAAAAATAGGTTTTGACTTCGTTTCTAAGAGCAATGTTCATTTCCGGAGCTTATATCCAAAACTATTCATGATACGGGTTTGAAACTTGGTATACATGTTAACAAGGTGATGTAGATGTGCCTTTTCATACTAAGAAATTTGAGAAATTTTAATTTTCCATGTTTCCATGGAAATAATTTCAGACTTAGTCTCTCAGGTTAGTCTTAGGGGTAGGTTTTGTTTCTGGAGCAGAACTTGAAAACTATGAGCGGTACGGTCTTGAAAGTTGGTATACAGTATGTGTTGATGAAGTAATGTAGATGTGCCTTTTGATACAAATAAATGTGAGAAATTTTTATTTTTAGCTCACCTGGACCAAAGGTCCGGTGGGTTTATGCCATGGGCTGCTGAGGTCAGTGTACAGAGGTCGGGTTGGTTTCCTGCAGCAGAACTTGAAAAATGTGACAAGTAATATCTTGAAACTTGGTATATAGTTGGTATATAGGGCGGGGGATATAGAGGACTCTGTCTTCTTGTTGAATATATTTGAAGGTATACTGTAATGTAGAAAAATGCTGTCGATTTATTATTTTACATTATCTGAAATATGCACATACTGTATGTTATATGTGAATGGACATAATACACACACACACACACACCTTTTACTTTACATACACACGGTATTTGTACATATAATATTAGTCGAACACAAATGGCACCCATTCATCAAAGCACACCAACAGAAGAAAAGAACTGATTTTTGAATTGCATGTCTTCCAGAAGAGGGTGAGCAGGACTTTCTCGAGCACATCAGAGGACTCGTTAACCATTCAGAGCTGCAGCTCTGTGGAGCAAGAGACAAAGCAGGAGAAGGACGAAGGCGAACAGTCCGCCATCCCCAGAAAGAATTCTCTCTCCAGAATGGACTCCAAACAGAAAGGCCGAAACCTCAACACCTTCAATCCTTTCGCTCCTAAAGCCGTGAGCGCAGAGGGCCAGAAACAGATCCCCAACCGCCTCCTCCAGCTCACCAAGCCAAAAGAGAAGAAAGACAAGAAGAAGAAGAAAAACAAGAGCAAGCCCACTCAGGAAGCAGGTAACATTGTTAATGCAATAAATGACTGGTTTAAAAACAATCCAGACTGACGGCATAAATCTCCTGGTTAACCCGTGTGTTCTGTTCGCCACATAATAATCAGTGTCCTTTTGACGCATGTCATCTGTTTACACATTACAGTAATAAAATGTCTAATCTTCATCTCATTCTTTATGGCGCATATACAGATGGAGGGAATGTGACAGCAACATAAAACATAGAAGCAGAAGAGACCTTTGTTCGAGGTTTCAAAGTTACACAAAAAAAAAGCCAATTACCCGATTAAACATTTATTTAAAAATACGCATAAATACTGCGGACATCCGGCTTCACACTTTTAATGAAATCATGTTACTTTCACAATGATCTATAATTATTTCTATAAATGTCATATTTATAAAGCATGATCACTGTTCTCGGGAATGATTCTTGTAAACATTTTATCGACACTCATAACACCTCATAATAGCTATGTGCTGTAAACAATTCCATGATAATCAAGTGGCAAAACAAGCACTACTATTCATTAATGTCATGTGGTGCCCTGAACAACCTTTATAACCAAGAATAATACTAATTATAAAGCAAATGTAATATTTACTAACAATTATAAAACATTATAAACATTTAAAATGGTATCACTGAGTGCTTCAAGTAAAGCGAATAATATGTTAAATTATTCCTCATTATGTTGTAAAACCTGAGATTGAGTTATATTTTTCCAGCTTAATACAAAACTACCGTATTTTTCGGACTATAAGTCGCACTTTTTTTCATGGTTCGGCTGGCCATGCGACTTATACTCCGGTGCGACGTATATATGTTTTTTTTTTTCACCGCGGAATAACTGGAGCTGATGCTGAGTCTGACGACAGCCACGCAGAAGAAGAGGAAACGGCGCTTCATCTGCCGCTGGAGTTGGCAGAGTTGTTCAGAAGCGACACCGAGGATGAGGAATTCAATGGATTTGCTGATTTGGAGTGAAATCATCAGCTTGATAAACTTGATTGACCTGTGTTTTATTATTAATGATAGGCCTATAGTTATTTAAATAAGTTATGTAGTGATTTTAGGCAGTGCTTAATTTGTGAAGTGGGAGGTCCCAGAACGCAGGAGGTGGGTGGGTCCGGCGACTCAAAAAAAAAAAAGGCGGGGGATGGTTTACTATAACTTTACGCACATGCGCTTATTGTGTGTGTAAAAAATAATAATAATAATAATAATAATAATAATAATAATAATATCAGACATTATGATCTTAGAAAACGCTTTAGTGACAAACAGTTACAGACAGTAATATGTCGTGATATTATATTATAAAATATTAATTTTTATTAGTCTATATATTAAATTATATATTACATTTATCTTCTAAAATAACAGACTGTACTCATCACAACCGGTTTATTTCACCATTGGAGATCAGATCACACAAGACATGAGTTAAATGACTCATTTTAAGGATTTAAGTAGGGGATTTAAAAGCAGTTGTTGTTTTTTTTTTTTTTTCACTAGACGGTTGTTTTTACTACCGTACCTGTCTTTGGAGATGATATACCTATAGCCTACTTGACCTCTGATTTGATGAAATAAAATTCGACAAAAATGAAGAATGACACTCCTCGATGATGACTACAGCTTTAATAACACAGATGAAAGAGCCATGGGGCGATAATAAGCCCTACCGGTAAAAATATTCTAAAAGCAAACTGATTAATGCATCAGTAATAGGCTACTAATATTAGTTATAATAATAATATAGGCTATTAGTAATAACGATAGTGATAGTATTAAAGATAGTAGTAGATATTTAAAATAATCAGACTAGGCTACTTACAGGGCAAAGGGCGCGTTATCACTGCTCAGCTGTTCGTTTATTAAATAAACAATGCAGTCGCGCAGTAACCACGCGCCGCTTATCAGATACAATCACAGATTCTATGGATAGAATAACCCTTCAAAAAAGTGCGACTTATAGTCCGGTGCGACGTATATATGTTTTTTTCGTCTTCATAATGCATTTTTTGGCTGATGCGACTTAAACTCCGGAGCGACGTATAGTCCGGAAAATACGGTACGTACAGACAGATGTTTCAAATCTTTCATGTAGAAGATACTAAAGCCACATCAGAAAAGTCTGTGTGTTTTTATCCTAAAACATCCAGAAAATCTCAAGGACACACGTACTGCACCTGTTTCACCTTGAAGGTACAGGAACCTAAGTGCTGTGTGTGGTGTGTGTGTCCCCGTCCTTGTTAGACTTGGAAGCAATCAGTAGTGACATTTTAATTCAAATCAAACACCATTCTGCACAGGTCTTTATTAGTTAGAAAGATTTTTTCAGTACGCCACATGGCATTATAATGAATATTATTGTATGACACAAGCTACTTCTGGTAAAATCGTGCACTCTGATTGGTTCCTTGGCAGGCTGGCTTTCAGTGTTGGAAAAAACAAACAAAACGACAAAAAAAAGATGAATTGGTAATCAAAAACGGGAAAAAGACAAACAAGAATCAAGTTATTCAAGAAATGAGCAACAAAGCGCATTCAGAAACCGCTAACCGCAAACAGAAATTCAGTTTTGAAACTGCTATTCGTTTATTCTGCATGCGTGACTCAACTATGTTACAAATATGACGTGACTGAAGGCAGTGTCATGCCTCATTATAATGAATGTCTATTTTAATCTTAGAAATAAAAAAGCCATATAGTAAACTGCTTATTAACCTTGGTCTTTATTGGAAAATATCAGACCTCGGGCTTTTTGTACAGGCTCGGTCCGTACTGTCAAGACCGCAGTCTGATATTTTCCCTTAAAGACCTGGCGCTCAGTTAATAAGTAGTTGGTAACACTTCCATTACAACAGGATTATTCTTATTATTCATCACACACTTTTGGCGCTTTATAAGACATTATGAGCTTCATGAGATAATCTGAAAATGCTTACAAAAAATCATTACCAAACTCCAAAGAGTTAGTTAGTAAGTGAAGCGCCGTTAGAACACGGGAGTTGGGATCCAAAGAATCCAACCGTGTTATGAGTGAATCGGTGTTATAACGGTATGGAAAATCTGGCATGGCTCGAGTAGAAAACATTCTATGAGCTTTATTTTTCGATAAATCAATCCCCTGATGAATATCCGATGAAGAAATTGCAAGAACTACGATCGTTTTTACCATGCTGATAACTTTTTTTTTTAATCCCCCACTGGCCGAAAGGCCCAAAGGGGGATTATGTCATGGCGATGTCCATCTGTCTGTCTGTCCCAGGAAGGGTACTCACCTTCTGAAATCAACTCCTCTCACAATTTTTGAAGGAATTTCACGAAACTTGACAAGATTCTTTATGTCAGTAATACGCATATTGCAATTTCATTCAATTCAGTCGCATTTTACCAGAGTTATGGCACAGTTTCCAGCATGGGATATTGTGCTCTCGGAGCACTCTTGTTTTAAATCGTTTACGGTCAGTGTAACAAATAATACGTACTAAAATATTTTGCTGCCTGTCACATCCGCGCACATCCGGCACATTTCAAATAATTTTGTGTTTAACTGGATAAATCAAATCAACCCAACCGCTAGTGAAATATAATGTATATATTTATTGGATTTTGTGACTTCCTGTATCTTTACATTGTACATATGCAGTGATTTGTTTTCCAGTTTAAATAAAGGGAATTTGATTGTTAGTAAAAAAGAATGATGAGTATCTCTCGGTTTAGCAACTGTTGAATCATTCTTATTGTTTTTACTGACTATAAAGGTCACTTCTGTCCTTTTCTCCAGAATCCCATCTGCTGCCACTGACAGAGCCTCCGCTGGATGGAGAGATTTTCTTCTGCTGATTTGGCCTTCGCTACCAATCAACTCATAACTCCCTCGTTCTCTAAGCTATCTGCACCGGCTGAATGTAACTCAGTGCAGGATGCCTGCCAAAGTGCCCGCGCTGCGTCCCTGGCACGCTCTGCCATGCTAATTGGGCTGAATTCGCCCTGAAATATTTCCATGTCCTGCATATGTGGTGCCGTACATGTGGGACATGTTTCTGTATGTGCAATTCACAGCGTGACACTCACCTCTGAGTGTTACACACTCAAACAGACTATATCTGTCTGACCTCGATATGCCTAACGCCCCAGAAATCTTCTTCTTTTTTTATTTTTTTTTATACTGGAAGGCAAAACATAAGAAGGGTTTTAAAAAAATATCTTCCTTTTATTATCCACCATAATGTTGATGAAACATGGTTCTACAATTATTTGAGAACTTGTCTCTGCGATTTTAATTCTATCAGGCACTTTATAGACCTCCACGAATACAGCGACAATCATCGGAGACAATATTGGCCCAAGACAGTCGATTAGAGAGATCCCTTATACAGTGGGTATCATGAAATATTTTATGCATACATTATGACGTATCACAATTTGTGATTCTAAATACTGTGGACATCCTGCTAGTATTCTAGATGTATTTCTAGAAAAAAAAAAGGCTAAAAAGAGTAAAACTGTAAATATTGTAGAAAACATAGAAATAAAATGACCTGCTGGACAGGGAGTGTGTGTGTGTGTGTGTGTGTGTGTGTGTGTGTGTGTGTGTGTGTGTGTGTGTGTGTGTGCACAGAAAATGCAACATCCAGTAAAAACTGCATTCACACCACTTGGGCACAGAGCCTGATAGTTGCCGCGACCACTTTCATTCATGTCTTTTTTTTTTTTCATAATACACCAAAATGTTCACCTGGATAGATTTCGGACAAATGTGTTGAACTGATCAGCTTTTGTAGTCTTTGACTGAATCCATTCTTTAAAAGTCCACTTTGTCTTGATGTGTGTGTCTCAAGCCCACTCAAGCTCTTCTTTTGTTTGTTTCAGCTAGCACTTGCTTGCACTGAATGACTCGACCCAGCAGGAGGCGACAGAGAGTATCGTGTTTATCATTAAGAATGGTCATGTACATATATCTAGGTTTATATGATGCTCAAATTGAACTCATCAGGAATTCGAATCGGAGAGAAAATAGTCCTTATACACAAAAAAGGGATACGATTTTTTTCCTTCATGGCCTTACAAAATTAATGACTTGTGCAGTTTCAGTCTTGGCTATACTTTTGTATGTTTGCGTGGGACTAAACAAGGAAACAAATCAGGCAACGTATTTATAGTTGCTGATAAAAAAAAGTCAGATTGTGTAGCTTAACTAAATTATAAAATGCACTAAAACACAATGCAGCATTTTTCTCAGGAGTGCAAAACTTTTGGTTTAAAAAAAAAAGTAAGAAATATTCCGTACTTGAAGGTACAGTATTGTTTTCTTGCTGAAGTATGTAAAGGGACAATTAAGACTGTAAATATTTTGTGAATGATAGTAACTGTAAAAGAAAGGACCATATGTTTGTCTAATTTGTAGTTGATTTCACCATTTTGTAAGAAGCCTTTATTTATCGTTGACAATTTTATTTGGAGGCAAAAATGTAATATTGTCCTCAAAATAATTAAAAGAAACATGTTGGAATTAACAGTTTTGCTTCTTTGTCTAATCTGTTATGCATTTTATATACAACCCCGATTCCAAAAAAGTTGGGACAAAGTACAAATTGTAAATAAAAACGGAATGCAATGATGTGGAAGTTTCAAAATTCCATATTTTATTCAGAATAGAACATAGATGACATATCAAATGTTTAAACTGAGAAAATGTATCATTTAAAGAGAAAAATTAGGTGATTTTTAAATTTCATGACAACACCACATCTCAAAAAAGTTGGGACAAGGCCATGTTTACCACTGTGAGACATCCCCTTTTCTCTTTACAACAGTCTGTAAACGTCTGGGGACTGAGGAGACAAGTTGCTCAAGTTTAGGGATAGGAATGTTAACCCATTCTTGTCTAATGTAGGATTCTAGTTGCTCAACTGTCTTAGGTCTTTTTTGTCGTATCTTCCGTTGTATGATGCGCCAAATGTTTTCTATGGGTGAAAGATCTGGACTGCAGGCTGGCCAGTTCAGTACCCGGACCCTTCTTCTACGCAGCCATGATGCTGTAATTGATGCAGTATGTGGTTTGGCATTGTCATGTTGGAAATGCAAGGTCTTCCCTGAAAGAGACATCGTCTGGATGAGAGCATATGTTGTTCTAGAATCTGGATATACCTTTCAGCATTGATGGTGTCTTTCCAGATGTGTAAGCTGCCCATGCCACATGCACTAATGCAACCCCATACCATCAGAGATGCAGGCTTCTGAACTGAGCGCTGATAACAACTTGGGTCGTCCTTCTCCTCTTTAGTCCGAATGACACGGCGTCCCTGATTTCCATAAAGAACTTCAAATTTTGATTCGTCTGACCACAGAACAGTTTTCCACTTTGCCACAGTCCATTTTAAATGAGCCTTGGCCCAGAGAAGACGTCTGCGCTTCTGGATCATGTTTAGATATGGCTTCTCCTTTGAACTATAGAGTTTTAGCTGGCAACGGCGGATGGCACGGTGAATTGTGTTCACAGATAATGTTCTCTGGAAATATTCCTGAGCCCATTTTGTGATTTCCAATGCAGAAGCATGCCTGTATGTGATGCAGTGCCGTCTAAGGGCCCGAAGATCACGGGCACCCAGTATGGTTTTCCGGCCTTGACCCTTACACACAGAGATTTTTCCAGATTCTCTGAATCTTTTGATGATATTATGCACTGTAGATGATGATATGTTCAAACTCTTTGCAATTTTACACTGTCGAACTCCTTTCTGATATTGCTCCACTGTTTGTCGGCACAGAATTAGGGGGATTGGTGATCCTCTTCCCATCTTTACTTCTGAGAGCCACTGCCACTCCAAGATGCTCTTTTTATACCCAGTCATGTTAATGACCTATTGCCAATTGACCTAATGAGTTGCAATTTGGTCCTCCAGCTGTTCCTTTTTTGTACCTTTAACTTTTCCAGCCTCTTATTGCCCCTGTCCCAACTTTTTTGAGATGTGTTGTTGTCATGAAATTTCAAATGAGCCAATATTTGGCATGAAATTTCAAAATGTCTCACTTTTGGCATTTGATATGTTGTCTATGTTGTTCTATTGTGAATACAATATCAGTTTTTGAGATTTGTAAATGATTGCTTTCCGTTTTTATTTACAATTTGTACTTTGTCCCAACTTTTTTGGAATCGGGGTTGCATACACACACACACACACACACACTGCCTGGCCAAAAGTCACACACTAATATTTCACTTGCTCACCTTTACCCTTCATTATGGGATGCATTTGCTGTGGCATTGTTTCAGTAACCTTATACAATGTCACTACATTTATATCCATCCAGAGTTGCATTAATTTTTCACCAAGATCTTGTCTTAACTCTAACTTCTTCTCCAGAATATGCCAAAAACGTTCAATAGGGTTAAGATCAGGACTCTGTGGTGGTTAATTCATGTGTGAAAATGATTCCTCATGCTTCCTGAACCACTCTTTCACAATCTGAGCCCTAGTTTTATCCCTGTACCATCCATCCATTATCTGTAGCTGCTTATCCAGTTCTACAGGGTCACAGGCAAGTTGGAGCCTATCCCAGCTGACTATGGGCGAGAGGCGGGGTACACCCTGGACAAGTCACCAGGTTATCGCAGGGCTGACACAGAGACAAACAACCATTCACACTCACACCTACGGTCAATTTAGAGCCACCAATTAGCCTAACCTGCATGTCTTTGGACTGTGGGGGAAACCGGAGCACCCGGAGGAAACCCACGCGGGCACAGGGAGAACATGCAAACTCCATGCAGAAAGGCCCTCGCTGGCCACGGGGCTCGAACCCAGGACTTTCTTGCTGTGAGGTGACAGTGCTAACCACTATACCACTGTGCCACCCACTACACCGCCGTGCTGCCCCCCCGTACCATCAAGAAAGGAAAAAAAGTCCATTGATGGGATAACCTGGTCATTCAGTACATTCAGGTAGTGAGCCGACTTCATTTTATTGCCCCATCAAACTGCTGAGCCTCAAACTGACCAACTGAAGCAACCCCAGATCATAACACTGCCTCCAGAGGCTTGTACAGTGGCTACTATGCATGATAGATGCATCGCTTCATGTTCTTCTGTTCTTCCCCTGAAATGCCCATTGTTCAGGAATAGGGTCAATCTGGACACATCAGACCACATAACCTTTTTTTTCATTGTTCCAGAGTCCAATCTTTATGCTCCCTAACAAACTGAAGCCTTTTCTTCTGATTAGCCTCATTAACAAGTAGTTTTCTTATGGCCACACAGCTGTTTAGTATAAATCCTGTGAGTTCTTATCTCATTGTGAGTGTGGAAATGCTCTTAATTTCAATATTAAACATATCTGTGAGTTCTACTGTCGATTTTTTTATGATTCAACTTCACCAAGCATTTAAGTGATCTCTGATCAAGGTCAGTCGGGATCTTTTTCCAGCCACATTTTTTCCACGAAGTTGATGGTTCACCACTATCCTTCCAGGTTTTAATAATGTGTTGGACAGTTCTTAACCCAATTCCAGTCATTTCAGCAATCTGCTTGGTTGTTTAGCCTAGTGGTTACCATGTCCGCCTCTCGATCAGGAGATCGCGAGTTCTACTCGTGGTTGGGTCATACCAAAGACCATTATAAAAATGGTCTTAAAAAAATTGCTGCCAGCTGAAAATATATTAATCACTGCAGTAATTATCCAATCAAAGGCTCTTACGTGTTTGCTTATTTAAATCCAAATGGTGACTTTTTTTTTTTTTGGCCAGGCAGTATAATTTCCATGGTTTGACTTTGATAAATTCATTAGAAAATTTAGAACATCCAAACTTTCATTGAGGGCTGGTCAAAAATGTCTGTGGAAATGGGCGGGATTAAATAATATTTGAACTATTCATGCATGATGTTTGGTTTAAAGTGCCATCAATGCAGGTGATGCTCCCTGCTTTCATATGGTAGGTCAGTGCATGTTTAAATATTTTCCCCACTCTGCGGCAGTATCACATGGTTTTACAACCCAAGTGGGGACGCAGTGTTTAAATGTAAATAGAAACAGAATGTGATGATTTGCAAATCTTGGGAACCCTAAATTTCATTGAAAATAGTACAAAGACAACATATAAAAATTTTTTTTAACATACGAGTATATGCTCATTTTGTACTTTATGCCATTTCAAAAAAGTTGGAACAGGGGCATGTTTATCACAATTGACAATTGTCACTCTGTTGCAGCACCTCTACTTTTAACAACACTGTAAATGTTTGGGAACTGAGGAGACCAATTACTGTAGTTTTGAAAGTGAAATGTCCCATTCTCAACTGATGTACAATTTCAGTTGCTCAAGACTCCGGGGTCTCCTTTGTCGCATTTTGTCAAGATGATCAAATTTCTATGAGTAAGTCAGTGAGGTACAGTGGATATAAAAAGTGTACACACCCTGTTAAAATGATAGGTTTTTCTGATGTAAAAAAAAAAAGAGACCACAATAAATAATTTCAAAACTTTTCCCAACTTTAATGTGGCCTATAATCTGTACAATTCAATTGAAAAACAAAAAAATCTGTGAGGGGGAAAAACATTAAAAAAAAAAAAAGTACAATAAACTGGTTGCATAAGTGTGCACACCCTTAAACTAAGACTTTGTTGAAGCACCTTTTGATTTAATTACAGCATTCAGTCTTTTTGGGTCGGAGTCTATCAGCCTGCCACATCTAGACTTGGCAATATTTGCCCACTCTTCCTTGCAAAAGCGCTCCAAATGCGAGGCCATTTCCAGATGCGAGGGCATCTCTTGTGCACAGCCCTCTTCAGGTCACCCCACAGATTTTCAATTGGATTTAGGTCTGGGCTCTGGCTGGGGTTTTGGGCAAAAAGTGACTGGTATTTAGAACTGTTCATAATTCCCTCCACCTTGACTAAAGCCCCTGTTCCAGCTGAAGAAAAACCACCCCAAAATATGATGCTGCCACCACCATGCTTCACCGTGGGTGTGGTGTTCTTTGAGTGACGCGCAGTATTATTTTTGCGCCAAACATACCTTTTGGAATTGTGGCCAAAAAGTTCAACCTTGGTTTCATCAGACCATAACACATTTTCCCACATGCTTTTGGGAGAATTGATGTTTTTTTTTTTTGCAAAATTTAGCCGGACCTGGATGTTTTTCGTTGATCCTACCCCATAGTCCAGACATATGGAGAATACGGGAGATTGTTGTCACATGTAGTACACAACCAGTACTTGCCAGAAATTCCTGTAGCTCCTTCAGTGTTGCTGTCGGCCTCTTGGCAGCCTCCCTGACCAGTTTTCATCTTGTCTTTTCACCAATTTTGGAGGGACATCCAGTTCTCGGTAATGTCACTGTTGTCCCAAATTTTCTCCACTTCTTGATGATTGTCTTCAGGTATATCTAATGCCGTGGAAATGTTTTTGTACCCTTCCCCTGATTGACACCTTTCAACACTGAGATCCCTTTGATGCTTTGTAAGCTCTCTGTGAACCCTGGCTTTTGCTGGAGGATGCAACTGAATAAATGTCTGAACTTTATTTGGGGTTAATCAGTCATTTTAATTGATGGCAGGTGTGAACCCAAAAAGACTGAATGCTGTAATTAAATCAAAAGGTGCTTCAACAAAGTATTAGTTTAAGGGTGTGCACACTTATGCAATCAGCTTATTGTACGCTTTTTATTTTTTTACCCCCAAACATATTTGTTTGTTTTTCAATTGAATTGTACAGGTTATAGGTCACATCAAAGGTGGGAAAAGTTTTGAAATTATTTATCATGGTCACATTTTTTTTTACATCAGAAAAACCTATCATTTTAATGGGGTGTGTACACTTTTTATATCCACTGTAGAATGATAGTTGTACACCATATGTCATGTCTTACTTGACAATTAGTGTATGTAGAGTAAAATGCAATTGACAGATATAAAAAGAGTGCTACAGAAGATTTTAGGATTTGATGTCTCTTTACATACTTGATAAATCACATTCCGACACCAATATGGTTTTGACATATTTTCAGAATGCAGCTGTCAGATTGTATATTATGAAGTGCCTACTTGACTTGATAATATTGTGATGTGTGTTCTACATCCATAACAATTACACAAAGCAAATAGAGGTATGTAAAAAATAATCAGCACGGATGCTTGTAGTGTGTTTTACCTTTGCAGAGGACATTGCAGTGGTGCTTGAAAGTTTGTGAACCCTTTAGAGTTTTCTATATTTCTGCATTTATATGACCTAAAACAACATCAGATTTTCACACAAGTCCTAAAAGTAGATAAAGAGAACCCAGTTAAACAAATGAGACAAAAATATTATACTTGGTCATTTATTTATTGAGGAAAATGATCCAATATTACATATCTGTGAGTGGCAAAAGTATGTGAACCTTTGCGTTCAGTATCTGGTGTGACCCCCTTGTGCAGCAATAACTGCAACTAAACGTTTGCAGTAACTGTTGATCAGTCCTGCACACCGGCTTGGAGGAATTTTAGCCCATTCCTCCATACAGAACAGCTTCAACTCTGGGATGTTGGTGGGTTTCCTCACATGAACTGCTCGCTTCAGGTCCTTCCACAACATTTCGATTGGATTAAGGTCAGGACTTGGACTTGGCCATCCCAAAACATTAACTTTATTCTTCTTTAACCATTCTTTGGTAGAACGACTTGTGTGCTTAGGGTCGTTGTCTTGTTGCATGACCCACCTTCTCTTGAGATTCAGTTCATGGACAGATGTCCTGTCATGTCCCTTTAGAATTCGCTGGTATAATTCAGAATTCATTGTTCCATTAATGACGGCAAGCCATCCTGGCCCAGTTGCAGCAAAACAGGCCCAAACCATGATACTGCTACCACCGTGTTTCACAGATGGGATAAGGTTCTTATGCTGGAATGCAGTGTTTTCCTTTCTCCAAACATAATGCTTCTCATTTAAACCAAAAAGTTCTATTTTGGTCTCATCCGTCCACAAAACTTTTTTCCAATAGCCTTCTGGCTTGTCCACATGATTTTTAGCAAACTGCAGACAAGCAGCAATGTTCTTTTTGGAGAGCAGTGGCTTTCTCCTTGCAACCCTGCCATGCACATCATTGTTGTTCAGTGTTCTCCTGATGGTGGACTCATGAACATTAACATTAGCCAATGTAAGAGAGGCCTTCAGTTGCTTAGAAGTTACCCTGGGGTCCTTTGTGACCTTGCCGACTATTACACGCCTTCTCCTCTTGGAGTGATCTTTGTTGGTCGACCACTCCTGAGGAGGGTAACAATGGTCTTGAATTTCCTCCATTTGTACACAATCTGTCTGACTGTGGATTGGTGGAGTCCAAACTCTTTAGAGATGGTTTTGTAATCTTTTCCAGCCTGATGAGCATCAACAACGCTTTTTCTGAGGTCCTCAGAAATCTCTTTTGTTCATGCCATGATACACTTCCACAAACATGTGTTGTGAAGATCAGACTTTGATAGATCCCTGTTCTTTAAATAAAACAGGGTGCCCACTCACACCTGATTGTCATCCCATTGATTGAAAACACCTGACTCTAATTTCACCTTCAAATTAACTGCTAATCCTAGAGGGTCACATACTTTTGCCACTCAGAGATATGTAATATTGGATCATTTTCCTCAATAAATAAATGACCAAGTATAATATTTTTGTCTCATTTGTTTAACTGGGTTCTCTTTATCTACTTTTAGGACTTGTGTGAAAATCTGATGATGTTTTAGGTCATATTTATGCAGAAATATAGACAATTCTAAAGAGTTCACAAACTTTCAAGCACCACTGTTGACTGTAAATGCAGAAGTCACTTCCTGTCCTCCAGGAAACTATTTATAATGGTGTTTATTTGCAGTATGCTGATATACAACATTGTCATATCCACTTTTTTGAAATACACTGCAAGATTTTTTTTAAACAAGGACGTCCAAGTGACATCCCAGGTGATGTCTATATTTATTTGCCCAAACTTTTAACATTACAAAAAGGATAAAAAATCATCACGTATACTATGATCACGGAAAACCCATGTGGCAGGCTGGCGCATGTACACTGTTGTCTTATATTGGGTTAAAAACTGTAATCACAGCTTTAAAGTAAATGTTCCTGATATTATGCAACTATAATAGCAATCATTTAATAGTGGTCTACTCCCTGTGATCTAATTTGTCAAATTGTCATGACAGACAAGTTGTCAAGATGGAGAAAGCTCATAAGAAACGTCATGGGCACAGAACAGGAAATGAAAGAAGGAAAAGGAGGAAGTGTGTGAAGGAATGAGAGAAAAATTGTCAATGTGGATGAAAGACTGCAGGTAGAATGTACGGGTAAATACCACTTCCTATAGCTAAACTAGACTAGCTAATGTTAGCTAACATTAGGAAGGTTCACCGTTTTATGAGACATGGGAAAAAGCCAGACAGCCTGTTGCTTCAGTTCATCAAAAATGAGCATTGGTTATATTTAGATTTTGGTCAAACCTGATGGTCAAATCCAAGTATTTTATCAAGACATGTACAGTTTTCTTCTGCCTTCACTTCAGATCACCAATAGCTACAGTAAGTTATAGTCATGTGAAAAAATAAGTACATCCCATAGAAATTGTAGAATTTCTCAATATATTTAAACAAGCAAATATTTTGCCCTTTTGAAACAGTGCTTACAGATAAATGTGATGAACAAAATGACAAGGAAAATGAGCTCTTTCAATCATTTATTCAACAAAAATATCAATAGGATGGAGTTTCTATGAAAAATACGAGTGTCAAGTTTTTTATAGTGCTTTTAACAATAGCAGCTTTACGTATGGCGTAAAAGAGTGATGTATTAATTCCCAGTAAAACAAATGTGCATGCATATACATATATATCACAGTGGTGTAGTGGTTAGCACTGTTGCCTCACAGCAAGAAGGTCCTGGGTTCGAGCCCAGCGCCCAACGAGGGCGTTACTGTGTGGAGTTTGCATGTTCTCCCCATGTCTGTGTGGGTTTCCTCCGGGTGCTCTGGTTTCCCCCACAGTCCAAAGACATGCAGGTTAGGCTAATTGGTGGCTCTAAATTGACTGTAGGTGTGAATGGTTGTTTGTCTCTATCAGAGATGTATAAAGTAGAGGAGTGGAGTACAAGTACTATATCAAAAAAGTGACTTGAGTTGAAGTGTTCTTTAAACACCATACTTAAGTGGAAGTATTCAAAATGTTTTGTACTTAAGTATTGCAAGTAGAAGTATTTTAAAAATCACTACTCAAGTACTGAAAGTAAAAGTACAAGTACTGTGTATATTAAAGAAAGCAGTCAAAAGTTTGAATATCATATTGTTTATATTATTTCAAACATTTAAAGTTAAGGGCACAATTTCTTTGGCTGAAGCAGCAGTACAAGGACATAAAAGGCCATACAAGTGTTTGTGAAAAAAAAAAACACTATTAAAACATCTCAAAGGCTAGAGGGGTATTCCAAAAATACGGCTAAGTGACAAACCTGGGTAAGTTAAGCCTAATGGTAAGCCTTATAATAGAACAGCCCGGAAGCATCATTCTCACAAAGCCAAAGGGCTCTTCCATCAACAGGTTAACCACTGCCTCCAGGTCAACTTCCTCAGGTTTGTCTCTTAACTACTTGGAATACCCCCCAGTAGGCCACATACAAGTATTTCTCATGTAAAAACACACGAGTAGAGCACCTTACAACACCGGAGCTCTTTGTAAACAAAAACAGATCCCCCCACAGCATCCCTCCCTTCTTGTACTTTTTTCCCCTCCACAGTGTATTCCCTTCTTAAACTGGTATGCATAAAGCAGTCAGTTAGAGAGTTAGAAATCTTTTGTTTAATCTCAAAAGTAGTTGGTTTTCAAAATTGGAGTCATTCAGTCTCACTCTTCTTTGGCTAAAGACTAATCCTGTGATACTAAAAAGCCTCTCGCAGGCTGCTGATGCTGGAAGGGGTGTATTTAACCTAACAGACATCTTACACACAGCTGGAAAAGACTTGAGCAAGTCCATGTTATCTGCTGAACAGGACAAGTACGCATCTAGCTGTTTGGCGCTGTCTTGTGCCTTTGAACCCCTCATGCCAGAAAAAAAGTCGTCTTCATCAGATGAGCTTGACCTGTTGACCTCACCAGACTGCAACAAGAAGTCTTCAATGTGTTGTTTGATATAGTCCATTCCTAAAATATGAGTACATTAGAAACAATAATAGTTTCACCCAGTCGTGACAGTAACCACAGATTTAACATGACAACATTGTCAGTAAGAAATAATGATTTTAATGGAAATGACTGCTTTATACAGGCTAAGAAAGGGCTAATGTACTACTAATATCCATGTTAGTAAGCACTTGATGTATGATTAATATGCAAATCTTAATTGAAAGTGTTCCCTTTCTTACCCATTTTGATTGTCTCATCTTCCTGTGCCCAATTTGTCCGGAACTTTGGAAGCAGAATAGCAGCGGCCACCAGCTCTGGGTCTCCCATCATAGGGCCAAAGCGATCCTCAATGCCCACCTGCAGAGTGTCGACAAGGGGCTTGCAGTATTTTAGCGGTAGCTTGATCCTGTCCAGCTTAATTTTCAGGAGCTTGACGGTTGGGAGCAGCCACCCCATCTGGACATTGGTTTCAGCTTGCAAGATGTTAGTTGCTTGGGCGGCTGGAGTCATCACAACAGCAAACTCTGACAGGAATGCAAGTTTGGCTGGATTAAACCTGTGATGAAGACAAGAACATTTCATTAACACACAGGATTAGGTGTTAGGTGATTAGGTGTAACAATAAGAGACAAAAAAAACAGCATTGCTACATGATCGGCTCATTATCATGCAATGGAATGGTTCATCATTCAATGTTAATCATTCAATTCAATTGTTGTACAAGTAGACAATATGTACCAGAATTGAGCTTGAGAGAAAGAGCACAATGATTTTTTTTAAACTTACATTGGAACGTTCAAATCTGTGCAGACAACTCTCATGGCTACCTCTCCCTTCTCTTTGATGATCCTGAGCAGTCTCTCCACAGCCATGAACACAGAGTTCCACCTTGTTGCAACTGGTCGCACAAGCTGGAGGGAGCAAGCATTTTCCACAGTTTCAGCTGCTATTGAGGATCTTGACCACTTATTCCAAAGTGCATTGCACTTGCCAAATGCTGAATAGTATAATTTCTTGTACATGTCATTGGACACTGCCTTGCTGGCATCGGTAGTGGCTATTAGGTTAAGAATGTGGCATGCACAACACTGGTGCTTTGGAAGCTGGAACTCAAAACCATCATCCTCATCCAAAAGTGAAGATACGTCAACAAACTCTACCTCCTCCTTATCTTGGTCTGCTTCTTCCTCCTCCTGAACTTGAGCACCAGCATTGCTATTTTCATCTTCAGCGAAGACTTTGAAGGCTTTGATGAAGTTGGAGCCATTGTCCGTGGTTGTTGTGACTATCTTCCCCCGAATTTCAAACTCAGCATGGATATCATTAAGTGCATTTGCCAGAAGGTCAAAAGTGTGAGAGCCTCTTAATCTTTTACAGGCCAGGGCCACAGAGACCCTTTTTAAACTTTCAGGGTCCAGCCAATGGGCCATGACCCCAATGAAACTACGCCGCCTGGCTGACCAGCAGTCAGTGGTTGTTGCGATGTGGTCCACAGTTTTCATGGCCTCAATCATTTTGATCTTCATTTGTTTGGCACCATCATCAATCCTAAATGTGAGTGTGATTCTTGACATTATTTTGGTATTTGGCACCAGGTCGAACACAAAGTCCCGGAAAGGTTCTTGCTCTACGATGCTGAAAGGCTGAAGTCCTTGGACAACATAATTCACAATGGCCTTGTCAATGGATCTATGGGGCGCCGTCCAGCTCTCTAATAATGTGGGCTGCTTGATGGAGGGGGAGGGAATTGCAGTCTCCCTCATTTGTTTAACTAATGTGAGTTCCTCATATCTTTTCAAGTGGCAGTCATGCTTGCTCTGAAACAAGACAAACATATATAGCTTTACTTTCTCAGAATTATATCTTGAGCAACATAGGTGACTGTAGTGACTGCTGTGATACTATTGATAAAAGCAAAATTAATTAAATTTAAAGGGATTTATCCACTATAATTCTACATTAAAAGACTTAAGCAAGCAACCCCATAACCAAAAATCCATCACTGGTACTCTAATAATCTGTCTACTTGCAAAACCCTGTAGTGCTAGGCCTAATTTGATACATCCAACAATGCATCATGAGAAATGGGAGTGCGCGAGGACCACTTGAAGTGCAGACTAGTTGAGATTCTTTGTTCGTCATCACTTTGGGTTCATTACCAAAAAAGTTGGAAGAGAAATGGTCATAAATTGACCTAGGCTACATGCATCACAAAATGCCCAAACAAGCCGTTAGCCAAATAGCAAATTATAGCAGAGTAACAGAATGTAGCTGCTAGCAGGCTAAGGTTCAAGGTCACATTCACGGCATGTCGGGGCATGCTGGTCACGCGAACGGATAACGTCTAGTCAAGAGGCTACATTACAAATAGTAAAAACAGAACTCCATTAATAGGCCTACTGCCCTGTATTTACCCGCAGCAACTTTGCAACAATCAGTTAAATTAATCTAGCATTAGTTATGCCAGTGCCACAACCATTAGCTAACCCTATACACTATAAAATAATGGGCTATGGGCATGTGATTAGGCAGCACGAAAAGAGACATGGTCCACAATTTATATTTGGCAACAGTAGACTATATGCCATAAAATAAGAGAAAGTTGACATTAGTGATGTGTCAATAATAACACCATTCAGCGTGGCACAGCTAGTCAGCCAGGCTTGTTCTAGTTAACGTTAGCTGCTACATGCTAAGTGAACACCGCAGAACTGAACCTCTGTTAGCTAGTTAGCTAGCTGCTAGCGCTTACTGATAGCTCAAGCTGATGTGTCATTATGTTTATTAGCTATATTTGTAACTTACCTTGATATGTTTCTTCAAATTCGACGTTGAATTTTTGAAGGCCATTATTTCGCAATCTTTCGGGAGGCAGAGTAGGCACTTCATTCGATACGAATTGTCTTTTAGTCCGACAAAGGAAAACATGGACTCTAAGTAGGGCCAGGGGTCGCTTTCATCACCCTCACCATGATCATTCCAAGTCGAAGAACTTGGTGTTGATGGTGGTGTTCCTGGGTCTTCTTCCATCTCGAAATAGAGCAGTAGACTGACGCTAAGTGTTCCCAATGCATGCAGGCAGCGGTGCGAAAGGCGGAAGGGGAGCATGCAGTCTTTTTATATACAGCTTGATCGCTTGAATCGCCCAATGATGAGCCAGCTACATCAAACCTGGTGACAGAGCCATCTACCGCTCTGGCATTGATATTATGGGTTTGGTATGATTCATAACATTTTTATAATAGTAATGAGTAACGATTCAGCACATGAAAAATGTCTCATCTCATCTCATTATCTCTAGCCGCTTTATCCTGTTCTACAGGGTCACAGGCAAGCTGGAGCCTATCCCAGCTGACTACGGGTGAAAGGCGGGGTACACCCTGGACAAGTCACCAGGTCATCACAGGGCTGACACATAGACACAGACAACCATTCACACACACATTCACACCTACGGTCAATTTAGAGTCACCAGTTAACCTAACCTGCATGTCTTTGGACTGTGGGGGAAACCGGAGCACCCGGAGGAAACCCACGCGGACACGGGGAGAACATGCAAACTCCACACAGAAAGGCCCTCGCCGGCCACGGGGCTCAAACCCGGACCTTCTTGCTGTGAGGCGACAGCGCTAACCACTACACCACCATGCCGCCCACATGAAAAATGTATCGGAGTAAAAGTATTAAATTCATCAAAAATATGTAGTGAAGTAAAAGTGGAAGTAGGAGAAAAAAAATAATACTCCAATAAAGTACAGATACTGCATTTTAGTACTTAAGTACAGTACTTAAGTAGTCCCACTTCGTTACTATACATCTCTGGTCTCTATGTGTCAGCCCTGTGATGATCTGGCGACTTGTCCAGGGTGTACCCCACCTCTCGCCCATAGTCAGCTGGGATAGGCTCCAGCTTGCCCACAATCCTGCACAGGACAAGCGGTTACAGATAATGGATGGATGTATATGATAAATGTTTTCCTAGATTCAATGTTGAAAAATAATTTTTAGTTAGATTAATAATAAAGCTAAATGACACCACAATCACACAATCAGCCACATATTGAAAATATGAATTTGCCACATTGTTCAATTGTGATTGTCAATGTGATCATTTCGCCAGGCCCAAACTGAAAGCTGTATATCTGACAGTAGCTTGAGATCTGATGCTCTGCCATACTGTTCTGAATTTCAGTGCCAGTTCCAGCCCAGCCTGTGTGCTCTGTGTGTGTAAAGAGCTCATTCCAGCCTTGTCTGTCTACTTGGTGTGAGGATACAGTGCTTGTTCCAGCACAGTCTGTGTGCCTGGTGTGTATCAGCAGCTGCTGGCTCTGTAGAGGAGCAAACATTCACCAACTGTTCAGTACGGAGCAGTGAAACCTGTTGCTAAGGTAACAGTCCATCTCGAGCGCAGGTACATGAATTTGTTCAGGAGTCAAAGAATGACATTGAATTATGAATGATGAGTGAACTGAGTCTCAAGGATATGGTTACATAGAAAGCAGAGATAATGAAGTGGTTCTATTATCAGATGTGTTCGGTTATCTGTGCTGCATCAGTCCCACTTTGGATCAGATGTGTTGAGTTGGCTCAGATTTTATTGAATTCTATAGGCTAAGGCAAGGTCCTTATAACCTAACAGTGTGCTTCGGTTGTTAAGCAACACAATGGGGAAAGGTTAAGGGAAAATGTTTTTATTAAAATAATGCTACAGACATCAAACTTACAACACGTATTGATTACTGAGAAGACAACAACAACAACAACCTTCCATATGATTGATAGCTGTAATATTGGGGGGGGGGGGGGGAGTCATACTTATTCTAAAAAACTTTACTGAAAAAAAATATTGGAGGAGTGAGATTTACTCAAGAAAAGCGTGGCAAGTTTCCACACATGAAGTCTGAGTAAATTTAACCAAGCATTAATAAAAATGAATTTTGAAATGAAAAATATGACAGTAACGACCCCATACTGTTGCATACCTTCAGATCTGTTTGCAGGAAAAATGGGGAAAAATAACACCTGAAATGTCTTGTCCCCAAAACATCTTTTAAATATTGTGAGAAGGAATGTCAACATTTGTCCCAATTTTTTTTTAAATGTGTTACATGAATCCAAATGAATGTGTGCTTACTTTAACAAAACAATAAAATCCATAAGGTAAAACATCAAATAATGTGCTGTTCTATTGTTTTTTTTTCCTGATTTGGGGGTTGTACAAATAAAACAAGTCAATTAATTGCACAAATCATTAATCATCATCATGATCATCATCATTACTATTTCACTTGTTTAATCATTCATTCATTTTCTATACCACTTATCCATTGAAGGCGAGATTGAACCAATCCCACCTGGCATTGGGTGAGAGATGGGGTTCATCCTGGACACATTGCAAGACTAATACAGAGAGACAAACACCCAGTCACACTCATATTCACACTTATGGGGTATTTCGAGTAGCCAGTTGACCTAATCCATATGTTTTTGGACTGTTGGAGGAAACTGGAACACACACGTGGGCATGAGGAGAACATGGAAACTCCATACACTCCATGCAAGTCAGCCCCAGTTGACTTGCAGGTTTGACCCCAGAACCACTGTGCTGCCTATCGTTACTACTTAACGGCCATTAACACTTGAAATGGTTCCAATTAGAAGCTGTACTCTAATGGGATAAATCCACTTACATCAACCTTCAGAAAAACTGAACTGGCAACACCCCACAAGAGTCCTTCACTAGCCTGCCCCCCCCCCCCCCCCCCACACACACACACACACACACCCACACACAGAGACATTGGTATAAAAAAAACCCCGAATCAGTTTAAAGTTCTGCAAAAGCATATGCAAATCGAGTTGAAAAACCACACCCCCATATTAGTATGCAATTGGTTCAAGTAACTTTTTTCCAGTTTTGTGAGCTCTTCCAAAACAATAGTAAATTTAACCCAGTAAACTAAGTAAAATATACACTTTGAGTACTTGCCACATATTTACATGAATTAATTTATTACAGTACTTTAAAACATTTATGTAATTTTAATAATATATTTTTTGTGGAGCCCTGCGATGACCTGGCGACTTGTCCGGGGTGTATCCTGCTTCTCGTCCATATTCAGCTGGGATAGGCTCCAGCTTGCCCACGACCCTGCACAAGATAAGCGGTTACAGATAATGGATGGAATGGAATGGAATGGATATTTTTTGTGCAAAAATCAGATTTGTATTTGTCACTTTTACTGAACCACTGGATATTTTTTTTTTCAGTAATCAAGTGAGCCACAGTCTTTTTGAATCGTAGATTCATTCTAATACCGTATACCACTGCCTAAGACTTTGTGATAGTCTAAACTCCAAGTGCACACAGTCGAATAAGCGGTTAAAAAAACCGCTTATTCGAGTTGAAAAATAAGTTGAAAGATAAGTGGTTACAGATAATGGATGGAATGGAATGGATATTTTTTGTGCAAAAATCAGATTTGTATTTGTCATTTTTACTGAACCACTGGATATTTTTTTTCAGTAATCATTTCAAGTGAGCCACAGTCTTTTTGAATCGTAGATTCATTCTAATACCATATACCACTGCCCAAGACTTTGTGATAGTCTAAACTCCAAGTGCACACAGTCGAAAGTTAAATTATGCATAATGGAGTCCACTGGAAGGAACTGCACCACTGGTCATAACAGCAGTGAAAAACACACTCTGATGTCCCTTTTAATAATGTCCCAGTGCTCTCTTCTCTCATCAACCCCACTGAGTCAAAAGAGCTTTCTGCTTTCATTTCATTTAATGTCTGATTCATGAATGGGGTTTTCTTTATGAAGCTTTTCTTAACAGACTTTCTGTACTCTGAATCAGTTATTCATAGAAGTTTATAAGAGAATCAAGAAGAAATGGATCTCAAATTAGCATGTCTTAGAAATTTGTCGGCACCAGACATGCCATGCATGCCAGATAGGAGGATAATTCAAACAAAATTCAGAGTATCGGTCTGCTTTAACTGAAGATAGTAATGTATATTTAACCTAATGAACAAGGTGCCATGTAGAGACAGGGATATCCTAGCTAATAAGAAATGTGCCCTCTTGTAGGTTTTTGAGCTTTATGATACATGAAAGCAATGTTAAGCAAAACTGTAGCTAACACTCAGGAGTGTAGCTAAGCGGGGGCAAGACTACAACATCTGTGGGAAATTTGAAAGTTTAGTTCGTCATTGTCTTACAGTGAAAACTGCCAGTGTCATGCAGGACCAAGTGAATTTATAGAGCTAACAAAGAAGTGAACAATTCCCTGATCCCAATGTCAACAAAGAAAAAGCCGAACAAACCGTTTATGATAGTCGTTATTTGGAAGCATAGCACTGGATTTCTTCAGTTTGTTGTAAGGTATTATTACATGGCTTTGTTGAATATTTTATTCTGATTAGTCAATTACAGCATTCTAGGGTCTGTTTTTTCCGTATAACAGATCGTTGCTATGGACCATATCATTAGCAGAAGCAATGAAATCATTTTTAAATCAATATTTGCAAAATAAACCCCTTTAGGGCTTCATATCAGGGTCCTGCATCACCTTTTATGTCCAATGGGGAGGCCATGAACTGGTAAGTGTAGCCATATTATGTCATTTTCTATGGATGCAGATTAGTATTTTGCCACACCTTAGACTCCGACACCAATAAAGTCAATGGGTCTAAAGGGCCAATGGGCCAGTCCTCCTAACCCTTACCACCCCATTTTAAAAGGTCTAGCTATGCCAACTGTTAACATTCTAGCTGCAATAGTACTATATACTGGCATGATTTTTTTGTCTACATTATGTCTCATGACTGCGAGCTGGCCTAGTGGGCCCTTCTAGTTAGCTATCATTTACAGAAAATTTGCAAGGTGTTCCTGAATGGAACTGTGTTCTATGCCACATCACATTTTTTTAAAGTGGTGTCAAGCTTTTTCAAATCAGTGTGAGACTCAGAACAAACGTTTTGAGGGCAAAGAGCAGCATAAACCTGCATTTTTAAAAACTTTTTACTCATTTGCATACACAGAAATTGTTTAGTGTGGAATTAAATGAGTTCATCACAGTAGGTGGTAACATGGTCTAAGTGCTTCTTAGAAAGATGCTCATGCTCAAACTTCTGAATTATGTACTTAATCATCAAGCACACACACTCTTCAAGCACCTTTATCCGCTGACTCAAGCATGCTACTTGCTGTGAGCTATATGCAAAAGGAGAGATTTAGACATTAAATATAGATTTAAATATTCTGCAGGTTCTGCCTCTATCAGGAGTTTCACAAGGAGCACAGAGTTCAGTGTACTTGAACATGCGCGACTCATCAAGACCAGTGAACAGAGATCATGGTGGGACACATTATTCTCCAGGGTGAAGGAAGCATAATTTTAGCCTGAGGAGATCTTCACAAAGATATAGTTCAGAGCTTGCAATCTGTGGACGCAGCTTTCCCTTGGATGAGCCATATGGCCACTGTGTGCGATGCTCCTCAGGAGAAAAGTGGAAGAAAAGTAGGTCACCAAGCAGGAGCACCACAAGGTCCTCTCAAATATTTCCCACTTCTGCGTCAGAAAGTTTTGCCAGAGTGCAACAGCTTTGCCAGATTCTGAAATTACTCATGCAGGGATCACAGTATTCTCATACATTAGCCTGATAAACTCTGATATCTGACTTGTGCGTCAGCAACAGAGTTAGACTATAGTAGAGCATTTACTCGGCTAATTTGGATCGTGTACTGTATAATGCCTTTTTGCTAAATTGCTGGGATGATATTATTGTATTATCTATAATTAATCCAGGGTGGGGTGGCTTTACTCAAAAAAGTGTTCTTGATATCCTGCAATTGATGCTGAAATAAAAAAAAATTCTAATCATTTTGATTGTAATTATTTGTTTGTATGTATAATTAATGGTTAAAAACCCTTCATTTGTGTTTATCATGGACTTTCAATTTTTACATTAAAGGTGACTTATTCTGCAAATTGCTTCTGTTACACACATTCATGGAATATGTTGATTAAAAACTCAGGGACATTTGAAATAATTACAGTTCTTATTATGCCTGACGGCAGCACGGTGGTGTAGTGGTTAGCCTCACAGCAAGAAGGTCCTGGGTTCGAGCCCAGCGGCCGGCGAGGGCCTTTCTGTGTGGAGTTTGCATGTTCTCCCTGTGTCTGCGTGGGTTTCCCCGACAGTCCAAAGACATGCAGGTTAGGCTAATTGGTGGCTCTATATTGACCGTAGGTGTGAATGTGAGTGTGAATAGTTGTTTGTCTCTGTGTCAACCCTGCAATAACCTGGCGACTTGTCCAGGGTGTACCCCACCTCTGGCCCATAGTCAGCTGGGATAGGCTCCAGCTTGCCTGCGACCCTGTAGAACAGGATAAGTGGCTACAGATAATGGATGGATAGATGGATTATGCCTGACAGAGAGGTGCAGTGGTTAGCTTGGTCACCATTAATGTCCTTTGATTCTGGGTATCAACAGTAGTGTGTTTGAGTCTATTCATTCATTCATTCAATCATTCATTCATTCATTCATTCATTCAATCATTTTCTATGCTGTTTATCCATTGCAGGTTGCAGGTGGATTGGAATCAATTCCAACTGACTTTGGGTGAGAGGTTGGGAACATCCTAGACAGGTTGCCAGTCCATCAAGGGACTGAAGCTATAGCACTTATTAAATAATATATTAAAATCCCTTAGATGTGGTACTACCCCCAGCCAGAAAGTGTGAATGCTGGATGGCTGTCCATCACAGGAAGGGGTGGGATGTGAGGGGGACATTTAATAGAATTGAACATCTTGGCTTTTGCTGTTTTTTGACATTTCGAATATTGCAAATTCACTGCTAGGCAGTGAATGTTTGGTCATAAAAAATGATGAATTGAATTAATTTTAATGGATTGCAGGATATTCATTGTCAAAACCTAAAATCATCGAGGTCGTATGACTAAGTCTTGCCCTTGTACAGTAATTAGATTGAAAGCAAGTTTTTTTTCCATCTACACACTGAAGGACAAAAATAAAATCAAGTCAGATGGTCAAATTGCCCGTTTTATTTCAACTGTGCATTACTGTGTTTCATTTATAATTCACCATCTTTCAAAGGCAATGTGGTTATTCAACATGTATTATGTGCAATTAGATTATTTGATCTTTTCTTTATAATTATCTCATCAAGTAGTAATTATAAAACAAGAACAGAATTAATAAAACAAATCTGGTGACACAGGTCAGTGTATGGTTCAACATTTCTCTTCTTTGTTTTTGCAGGTCCAGTGTGTTCTGGGTTGGTCCTCTTTCCTAGGGTTTCTTGGGAAAGTAAGTACAGCCAGCTAGCCACTCCTCTGCTGCACTGGGTATGACTTTAAACTGCAACTGGTGGGGAGTCTCAGGTCTGGGAGTACTTGAATATTGGGGAAAGTGGAGTTACCCCTTAATCACCATTGCTGCCAGGTCCGCTCTGACCTGGAGTGGGAGCACCTGCTGAGGTTCCAGCTATGGGTTAAATAGTACATCACCAATAAGGTGCTGGCAGCAGGGTGCCTTTCGGTGCAATGTGGCAGATGAACCAACAGGGTCGATGGCACACCTCTCATGCGGAAGAGCCAGTCAAATGGCCAATGGATGGCATCACTCGGCAAGTCAGTTGTCAATGCAGGGAAACTTCCATACCAGTCAGATCTGTGGCACCACTTGGCATCAGGTCTGGAGGTCCAGAGAGACAACACAATGGGGGCACAACATCGTTTGTCTTACCTTACTGTGCAAGGTGCTTCATTAGGAGAGGAGAATAAGTCTGATGCGCTCTAGTGCGGGCCTTGCAGTCCATCTGCATTTCTGCACATCCTAATGAAGCGGTCATCATTGCTAACAATTAAGTTATCTTCTGCTACACTGTTTTTGGTCATGGACAATTTAGAGTAGCCAAATAACATAACTGCATGTCTTTGGACTGTGGGGGAAACCAAAGCACTCAGAGGAAACCCACACAGACTCCAAACAGAAAGGCCCCTCATTGGCCATGAGATTCGAACCTGGAACCTTCTTGCTGTGAGGCGATAGTGCTAACCACTGCCACCCTGGTTCGACACTGGAGAACATGAAATGTATGGTTTACTGATTAAGATCGAAATCTATATCCAGATCTCTGTAAAACTGCTTTTTTGACAATGTTTGTTGCTAAAACAGCTTAGCAAATAAAACTGAATTGAGTTTTTAGATGCTGTCCTGAGAGGTGAATCAAAACATCTACATTTACAAATTTACTTAAATCAATCATTATACCAATCACCTGTTACATTTCCATACTAACTTATAGCGTACAATTGAGGGCAAATGTTTACTCTTGCCAAAGAAAACATGCCGAATTGAAAATATGAATCGTGAAAAAAAATGATATCAATTCACGTTTCCATCTTCCTTTATGAATACATATAATGCGTTTAATAACTGGCATACACCACATCTTTGCCTTCTTGTATTCCCTGAACAGCTCTTCAGAACAAGATCCTCTCAAATGTAATATTTGGCTCCTAAGTCTCCAACCCCTTTCTTTTTACCCACACCCATTTTCTTCTGGACATATCCTTTACAACGCTGCCTTCTTCATATCAGGTCAGAAGACTGAGAGAACCAGTGCAAAACTTCTTTTCAAACAATTATTCTGACAATTTTTGCCCTAAGTTTTGGATTGTTGCTTGGTGATGCAGGATACCCCATCCATTTGCAGATAAACTGTAAAACAGGTGAATATTTTCTTTTCCCCCCAGAACTCAAGAGGTAAATGCGTTTCTACTTGACAATTCCAGACCCTAATAACTTGTCCTTACAGCATGTGCTTGCTTCAGGTCACTCAATACGTTTGCTCAAAGGTATAATAGGATGTGCATATTCATCAGCAACTCCCCGAATAATGCAAGAGCATGACAGTATGAAGTGTAGGTGGCTCTGTAGACATTATATTGAGCCTCACAAGCTTATTAGAAGAGGAGATTATCACACAGATTGCAGGGCAGATAATCATGGCTGTAATGTGCCCCTGTATCTCAGCCAGATTAATGGAATGTATGTGTGCTCATGTAGCATGCGGTGAAAATGTTTCACGAGTCACTGTTTACAAATTATAAATGTTAAGACTCACTGACTTGTGGATTAGCCTTTACTTATACACTGACAATCAGAATTGTTTAGATGATAACCTATATTTTAGTATTACATTTAATGACCTTATTATAAATACTCATAAAATGTACTAGGGCGGCACGGTGGTGTAGTGGTTAGCGCTGTCGCCTCACAGCAAGAAGGTCCGGGTTCGAGCCCCGTGGCCGGCGAAGGCCTTTCTGTGCGGAGTTTGCATGTTCTCCCCGTGTCCGCATGGGTTTCCTCTGGGTGCTCCGGTTTCCCCCACAGTCCAAAGACATGCAGGTTAGGTTAACTCTAAATTGACCGTAGGTGTGAGTGTGAATGGTTGTCTGTGTCTATGTGTCAGCCCTGTGATGACCTGGCGACTTGTCCAGGGTGTACCCCGCCTTTCGCCCGTAGTCAGCTGGGATAGGCTCCAGCTTGCCTTCGACCCTGTAGAACAGGATAAAGCAGCTAGAGATAATGAGAATGAGATGAGATAAAATGTACTAATGTAAGGTCTATGTACTATATATCCATGCATCCATTATCCGTAACTGCTTATCCTGTGCAGGGCAAGCTGGAGCCTATCCCAGCTGGCTATGGGTGAGAGGCGGGGTACACCCTGGACAAGTCACCAGGTCATCGCAGGGCTGACACATAGAGACAAACAATCAATCATTCACACTCATATTCAGAAGAAACCTTTATTTGTCACATGCACACTTCAAGCACAGTGAAATTCATCCTCTGCATTTAACCCATCTGAAGCAGTGAACACATGCACACACCCCCAGAGCAGTGGGCAGCCACACTAGAGCAGCCCAGGGAGCAGTCAGGGGTTAGGTACCTTGCTCAAGGGCACCTCAGCCCAAGGCCACCCCATGTTAACCTAACTGCATGTCTTTGGACTGTGGGGGAAACCAAACCCACGCAGACACGGGGAGAACATGCAAACTCCACACAGAAAGGCCCTCGCCGGCCGCTGGGCTTGAACCCAGAACCTTCTTGCTGTGAGGTGACAGTGCTAACCGTTACATCACCATGCCTATCTATCTATCTATCTATCTATCTATCTATCTATCTATCTATCTATCTATCTATCTATCTATCTATCTATCTATCTATCTATCTATCTATCTACAAACACATAGGGTGTGCTGTTATAGGAAAATAACTAGTGACAGAATGGATACAACCCAGTGTAAATCAATGCTTTTACCATCACAAAGTTGATAATTTTCCTATAAACAGTATATCCCAGAGTGTTTTATTCCTGTGATATCACAGCAATTCACCAAAAATCATAATTTTAATTTATTCATGAATGGCATGAGGGCTTTTATTAATCTGTTTATACATTTAAAAGGCATGGAACATCCATGAAACATGTTAGTTTATGTTATCCTTACATTATACTCGTGCATTTCAAAACATTTGAATATCATGAAAAAGTTAAATGTTTTTGGAATTGAATTCAAAAAGGTAAACTTTCATATATTCTACATTCATTACATGTAAAGTGAAATATTTAAAGGCTTTTTTTGTTTTTATTTTGATGATCATGGCTTATAGCTCATAAAAATCAGAAATCCAGTATCTCACATTATTAGAATATTTCTTAAAATCAATCAAAAAAGGATTTACAATACAGAAATGTTCAACTTCTGAAAAGTATGTTCATTTATACATTCAATACTTGAGTGGAGTGCCTTTACAAATTACTGCATCAGTGCGATGCGGCTGGAGATGATCAGCTTGAAGCCCAGGTTGCTTACCTTATATGAAAGTTTACCTTTTTAAATGAAATTACAAAAACAAAACAAAACAAAACCCTATTCACAATATTCTAATTTTTTGAGATGCACTCATAGAAGCTATTCCCTCACCAGTTATCACCACACCAGGTTCTCTTTTTCACCATCTTGAAGGTAATTTTCTTTTATTGCTGTGATCAAAATCTAATCGGAAAAGCAAAAAAATCTGTATACTGTCTTATTATGTACTTGCAGCAGGCTGTATTTGTATTACAACTGCATTTTTTTCTTTGTATATGCTACTTTTATTTACTCGCCACTGTGGCTGGTAGGTTGAACAAATTCGAACACATACACATACATACACAGCTCTGGAAATAATTAAGAGTCCACTGCAAAATTATCAGTTTCACTGATTTTGCTATTTATGATACGTATATGTTTGAGGAACATGAACAGAGATAATGAGATGAGATGAGATGACATGAGATGAGAAACTATTGGCAACATTTCCTTCAAATTCCATATAAAAATATTGTCACGCAGAGCATTTAATTGTAGAAAATGACAACTGGCCAAAATAACAAAACAGATTATGTGTTTTCAGACCTTGCATAATGCATAGAAATCAAGATCAGATTCAATTTTAAACACAGTACTAACGTTTGAACTTAGGATGAGTTCAGAAATCAGTATTTGGTGGAATAACCCTGACATTTCTTCACAGCTTTCATGCGTCTTGTCATGCTCCTCACCGGTCTTTCACGTTGCTCCTGGGTGACTTTATGCCACTCCTGGTGCAAAAATTCAATCAGCTCAGCTTGATGGCTTGTGACCATCCATCTTCCTCTTGGTCATATTCCAGAGGTTTTCAATGGGGTTCAGGTCTGGAGATTGGGCTGGCCATGACAGGGTCTTGAGCTTGTGGTCCTCCATCCACACCTTGACTGACCTGGCTGTGTGGCATGGAGCATCGTTCTGTTGGAAAACCCAATCCTCAGAGTGAGGGAACATTGTCAGAGCAGAAGGAAGCAAGTTTTCTTCCAGGATAACCTTCTACATGGCTTGATTCATGTGTCCTTCACAAACAAAAATCTGCTTCATTCCAGCCTTGCTGAAGCACCCCCAGATCATCACTGATCTTCCACCAAATTTCACAATGGGTGCAAGACACTGTGGCTTGTAGGCCTCTCCGGGTCTCCGCCTAACCATTAGATGACCAAGTGATGGGAAAAGCTGAAAATTGGACTCATCAGAGAAGATGACCTTACTCCAGTCCTCTACAGTCCTCATGGTCTTTAGCAAACCTCAGCCTAGCTCTTCTTTGCTTCTCATTGATGAAGGACTTTTTTTCTTGCTTTGCATGACTTCAGCTCCACCCGGAGGAGCCTGTTTCAAACCATCCTTGCTGTGCACTTAACCACAGCTGCCATTTGTCATTCTTTTTGTAGGTCACTTGATGTCATCCTACGGTTGTTGAGTGACATTTGAAGGAGTTGATGATCATCCCAGTTAGTGGAGACTCGTTTTCGCCCTCTGCCAGTCTGTAAATTTGTTGTCCCCAATGTCTGCTGCTTGATCTTATTTTTATGAACTGCCAACTTTGAAATTTTGAGGATGGAAGCAATACTGACTATATCCCTCTGCTAGTCAAGCCAGAATTGAAACTTTTTTCCTCACTCAAAACTTTTCTTTTTAACTCTTTTGGCATAAGGAGGAGATATTTTTGTATTCCAATTAAATTTAAGGTGCAACTAGCACTGTTTTTGTCATCCAAACTGGTCCTATTGCAAGAGGATAGTGATGACCACAGCAGTGTTTTTTATACTTTTCCTCATTAAATAAGATTTGGTTCAGGTGATCACCTAATCAGTCCCTCATTAAGTAAAATGATGTGTGGTTGTGTTGGAATTCCAACACAGACATGATATGGTGGTTAACTGGAATGAAATGGCTGCCATATATAGAGATGCTGATTTCATAAAAAATAGAAGTAGAGTGGCGGCTACCATTATTGACACCTTAATGATCTTTTGGCCATTGCAAAAGTAAAAAAAAAAAAGACTTTCAATATGTAAACTGTGCATGAATAATTACTCAAACTTCCACTGGGAAAAATTAGTTGATTCCTGATTACTTAGCGTATCAGATCACGTGACACCGTTCCACAATTATCGATACTTTAGTCCACAGTTATTGACACCATTCCACAATTATCGATACCTTTGTCCACAGTTTTCGATACCATTCCACAGTTATCGACATCCAGATGATTATTCATAAAAAAATAATCGGTATGGGATATTAATTTAACAAAACATCCTCTGCACTCGTACGGCATTCAAAGTGCATTCTCAATATTCTTGCAGCATTCTAACAGCATTCTAGGTATTCCTACTGTGTTCCAACTACATTTGAACTGCATTCGAAAGCTAATACACCCGGAATGTGCAAGAATCATTCGAGGCGGGTTCAAAGCGCATTCTAAGTATTCGAACGACATTCTTACAAAGCTGTAAGAATGGTGGTCAGTTTGAAATTCCCGCCTGAATGTGGCACGAATTTTGAAAAAAATTTCATTCCGGCTGGTTCTGCTTGATTCCTGCTAATTCCGAATAAGTGTGACGGGGCCTTTAGAATGTACTACTTTGAATATCCAGGAATAAACGAAGAATTTTCATTCTGATGGCATTCCAGCTCATTCCGCCTCTAGTGTGACTACCCTATTACGTTTGTAAGCAAATTAACTGATAATGTTTAACCTGTCAGAAAATCTTTTAGTTCCAGTTTCTACCCACTTTCTAAGTATTTTCAGAGATCATATTTTGTTAATCATTTGTTGTTGTTTGTATTAATTTCTAGTTTTGTAGTTTACCAATAAATGTCAACAGGCAATTGCCATTGTAACCACATGGAAATCCAGGTCAAAGTTCGCATGTCATTCCTCAAACCAAAACTTTATATTTTTAGATCTAAAAATATAAAATGTCTACTGATATTGTAATATGTGGTAGATATTTACAACAAACTGAAAAAAAATCTGAATGGAATGGAAAAATATGAATATTTCAAGCATTTTTTTTATATGCTAGGAATTTAATTCTGGTCTAATTCTATTTATTGCAGTAGGATTCCAAATACTCTATAATCATTCCATTCTGTTATGAATCAGAAAAGAAATTATTATAAATCACAGCACTTTTTTTTTAAAGTACTTCATCTACTTCAACAATGTTACTCAAAGATCGATCCATAACAGTTGTAAATAAAGGTCACTTAATTCCACAGGGTGTCGATAATAGTGGACACCGCTGAAAGTGATCACTATTACTGACACCTCATGCGACTTCTCAAATGCAGGTTTAGATACAAAATGGCGACTGTCAAATGAAAGAGTAAGAAACAAAGTAGGTTTCGACAAGGATATCATGAAATATTGGTGAATTTGATAAGTAAAAACATGTCCAGGATCTTTCTACCATGCTTACCTGCGATGATAATGTCCAGGTTTTCCTCAACTTGCTGATTGTGCTAAAAAAAATTCCATCTCAGGTAACGAGCTGTCATCAGACGACAAGATCAAAGGGTGGGGGTGGGGGTCTTCTGGTTGATTAATTAACCAATAATAACTGTTGTAACTGAAACTCACCTTTGTAAAATAGTTTTTATTGGTGAATAATTATGGACTGTTGATAACTGTAGCCACTGCTCTAGTCTCTTAATTTTTATCAGAGCTGTATATTAAAAATTACATTACATTACAAGCACTGTCTATGAACTTAATTCTCCAAGTGAGCGTCATTATGATCTGAGCATTACCAGTTCCACATTGAGGTTTGCTTATTTAATTACTATTCTGTATCGTTTTACTTGATCTGTGGCAATAAAATGTAATAACACTTTAAAAACTTCAGATACTTAAAAACATTTGACTGACACTATCCAATTTACTTCATATGTTAGAGTCATAAATAAGAAGTAATGAGAGACACACACTTTTTCCTTTTCTTTTTTCTTGTGTGTGTGTGTGTGTGTGTGTGTGTGTGTGTGTGTGTGTGTGTGGTGTGTATGTGTTTTTAACAGCATCAGTCAAAAGTTTGGACGCACCTTCAGTTTAATTTTTTTTTATTTTTATTAATTAAAAGACACGTGATGTCTTAAAGTAATGATGGATCTTTTCTCTTTACTTAGTTGAGTGGTTCTTGATATAATATGGATTACTGCAGTTGTGGAATAGGGCTATTTATTGTATTATTATTATTTATTATTTACTGTTTGATCTCAAATTCATTAAGAAGGCAAGAAATTGCACTAATTAACTTTTGACAAGGGCGGCATGGTGGTGTAGTGCTTAGCACTGTTGCCTCACAGCAAGAAGGTCCAAGTTCGAGCTCCTCACAGCGGCCGGCGAGGGCCTTTCTGTGCGGAGTTTGCATGTTCTCCCGGTGTCTGCGTGGGTTTCCTCTGGGTACTCCGGTTTCCCTCACAGTCCAGAGACATGCAGGTTAAGTTGACTGGTGGCTCTAAATTGACCGTAGGTGTGAATGTGAGTGTGAATGGTTGTTTGTCTCTATGTATCAGCCCTGTGATGACCTGGCAACTTGTCCAGGGTGTACCCTGCCTCTCGCCCATAGTCGGCTGGGATAGGCTCCAGCTTGCCTGCGACCCTGTAGAACAGGATAAGCGGCTACAGATAATGGATGGATGATGGATGGATGGATGGATGGATGGATGGATGGAACTTTTGACGAGTCACACCTGTTAATTGAAAAGCATTCCAGTTGACTACATCATGAAGCTGGTTAAGATAATGCCAATAGTGTGTAAAGCATCATCAAGGTAAATGCTGGCTACTCTGAAGACTCTACAATATGAAATAAATTTTCTTTTGCATGTTTTTTTGTTTACCACATATGCTCCATTTGCTATTTCATAGTTTTGATGTCTCCAGTATTGTTCAACAATGCAGAACATAGTCAAAAACAGAAAAATCTATGAAGAGGTGTGTCCAAACGTTTGACTGGTACTCATAAAATCAGAGGTGTACCTTTGATCACCTGTGGGTGGTGCTGTCTCTGTGTGCTGAGCAAATATCTGTACCTGACCCATACAAATATTTGTTGCTTTAACATGATGTAAAGTCAGAATTGAATTTGAGGATTTGTGTTTTTCTTTTAAAAGGAACAACAACCCATTCACACACTTACCTCATGGGGATTAATGGCATCATGAACTCCTCATCCTTATCAGGGAAGTGGATTGAAATGTAAGAGACGTAATTCATGCTCATTTGAGGAAGGTCGATTTCTCTCCTTTATAGTGTCATATTCTTGTTGAGCATTTTGATTTGGATCGACTTTACAATTGGTGAACGATATACAGCCAGCTCTTCCTGTCTTGAAAGGCTTTTCCTCTTAATGGCTGCCATTCTTTTGATGGCCTTTGCCATTTTTTCCTTTTTGTGAACAGTTCATTGGCTTTTACGATATGAAGACAAACAACACACACAGTATCACAAAATCAATATGAATATGGCACCTCCCAGGGGATGGAAGAAAAAAACCGAGACAAGCATGATCATTCACAGTAGATGCCATTTGATCAGTTACCCAAAGTATGCAATTTATTCTGAGGTTAAATTAAGTAAAATTGTACTCCAGCTATTGAAATGGTCTGATTCTCTACTCCTCGGCTGGAGCCTACATATTTATGTGGCAGTCAGACACCAGCAAATTGAAATGTGGACAAAGGGTACAGACTTTTAGAGTTTACATGTGCTTCATGTGTGATGATGGATAATGTTGTATGTGATCACATGTGAAAAACAAAATGCTGTCCAAGAACTGAACACATCAACTCCAGTAAACACATGTATGACATCATTAAACAATATACAATCAATAAAAGCTTAAGTTCTTAGGTTTAGTTTTTATGTGTAAATGTGAAAAAAATATATACGTTAAAAAAATATCTTTCAAAAATGCATTAATCTTTGAAACTCATGTGTGCGTGCCATGGTGATGCAGTGGTTCGCACTATTGCCTCACAGCAAGAAGGTTCTGGGTTTGAACCTTGCAGCTGACTGGGGCCTTTCTGTGTAGACTTTGCATGTTCTCCTCGTGCCTGCGTGGATTTCCTCCAACTGCTCAGTTTCCTCCCACGGTGCTAAGACATGCAGATTAGGCCAACTGGCTACTGTATACCCACATGGCTGGGTTTCAGTCATGTGACTTTTCTTAACAGTTTTACCAGAAGTGAAATAGCTGGTGGTCTAAACGGCTGCCGTAGTGCAAACAACTAGCGAGAAGTTATTAGAGTACGCTCGTAATCTAGAAGCCACTGCTCGCTTTAGATATATTCAGAAGATTGCTACCGGTATGTGCAATGGAATCGACCCCTACAGTCTGAGAAAGAAGGATACGATCTCAAAAACTACCCTTCAGTTGAGTTCCCCGACATCCCAAATTATCTGGTGTTGCAGACGTCCTTCTACACTGCAAAACAGATGAAAGCATGGAAGAGTATGGAAGCTTACAACTTTTTTGTATGTGGCTGGGTAAAGGACCTCGGTATCAAGTCACTGTCAAATGAATCTTGGATTGTTTTTGCCCATGTAAGTTTTATTTTTTTAAGCTTTTCATTCGCGTCTTTACAGTGAAGCGCTGTAAGCTGAAGTGTAAACAAACAACAGTTTGCTTGATTCTCACTTGTGTTGGCTCTCATCTCTCAGGTAAATCATTCACAAAGATCATCAGAAACCCCTTTAAAGGCCTGGATCTTAGTTAAACAAGATGGAGAAGTGATCACGGTGCATTGTAACTGTATGGCTGGGTAAGAATTTTGTCGCGACCTTCATGCATATGGACTTTATTATTCGTGGTTGTTTTGATCGTGTGCACTTGCTGAAAGACTCATTGAAAAGACCGCTAGGACCCTGTTAAAGAAAGTGGGACATGCATTGTTTTCAGTACGACAGCCATCGAGTGAGGAGTAAACAAAGAAACAGCTGGGGACTTTAGTGCTTCATGACTAAAAAAAGTACCATAAAATAACGACACATAGCAAGAAAAGCATTTGGAAAACACTAAGGACATAGCTGAGAGGGAGATACAAACCTTTCACCAAGTGATCACTGCAAACTCGAGCATGCTTCGACTCGGCTCCCTTCGATTTCAGTGAGAGGTTCAAAAGCCACCTTTCTCGACGTCTTTTTGTGAAATCCTGTGTTCATTCACCTTTTATTATTAGTTCACGGGGAACCCTGAAGAAACTTTTATCAGTTTCACGGTTTGATCGATTCGAACAACCTAAAACCACGCAAGCAGCATGGTGGTGTAAGTGGTTAGCACAGTCGCCTCACAGCAAGAAGGTTCTGAGTTCGAACCCAGCAGCCGGTGGGGGCCTTTGTGTGTGGAGTTTGCATGTTCTCTCCGTGTCTGCGTGGGTTTCCTCCGGGTGCTCCGGTTTCCCCCACAGTCCAAAGACATGTGGTTAGGTTAATATGGGACGGCCTTGGGCTGAGGTGCCCTTGAGCAAGGCACCTAACTCCCAACTGCTCCCCAGGTGCTGTTGGCATGGCTGCCCACTGCTTTGGGTATGTATGTGTGCTCATTGCTCACACGTGTGTGCATACTGCTTCAGATGGGTTAAATGCAGAGAGCAAATTTCACAAGTGTGTGATGAATAAAGTTGTGCTTTCTTTCTTTCTTTCTTTTCTTTCTTAAGCGTCAGACGTTTTTCATGCAAGCAATGCACCTTCTCCATACAGATGCTTTGTCAACTGAGCTTTGGTAGACCACCAGCTAAAATTTTGAATAACTAATGAGGCAGCTGTGACGTCACATGAAACCCAGCAATAGACTGCTGACCTCTCCAGGATGTAGCCCGCCTCTTGCCCGAAGTCAGCTGGGATTGGATCCAGCTGAACCGAGACCCTGACGGATAAGCGGTATTGATGATGGATAGATGGATGCAAATCATATGTGAAAACAAATTAATCACTTGTAGAAAAAAAATCAAGTGTGAAATAATTGAAAGTCAAAAATATTTTTATAAAATCATGTGTGAAAGTAGCCTAGCAGAACATTTATGAAAAAAAATCACCTGTGAAAAAATTATGTTAAAAAACATGAAACTGAATGAATCGTTTAAATAAATAAGTCAGTCAGTAAATAAGTAAGTAGTAGTAGTAAAAGACGACATGTGGTGTAGTGGGGCGCAGGACGGCATGGTGGTGTAGTGGTTAGCACTGCTGCCTCACAGCAAGAAAGTTCTGGGTTCGAGCCCAACGGCCAGCGGGGGCCTTTCTGTGTGGAGTTTGCATGTTCTCCCCGTGTTTGTGCGAGTTTCCTCCGGGTGCTCCGGTTTCCCCCACAGTCCAAAGACATGCGGTTAGGTTAACATGGGACTGGCCTTGAGCTGAAGTGCCCTTGAGCAAGGCACCTAACCCCCAACTGCTCCCTGGGTGCTGTAGTATAGCTGCCCACTGCTCTTCGTATATGTGTGTGTGTGTGTGTGAGCACGCTCATTGCTCACTTGTGTGTGTTTGCGTGCACATGTGTGTTCACTGCTTCAGATGGGTTAAATGCAGAGGATGAATTTGAGTGTGCATGTGACAAATAAATCAATCTTATGGGAAAAAAAGGTCCACATGTAAATATGTGATTAGTGATGTAACTGGAGATTGCTTAGTAAATTTGGCTAAGAATCAAAACATTTGCTGTTATTTTATTTTGCTAAAACTGGAATATTTCTTTGAGTTTAAAAGAATAAAAATAATAAAATGTGTCTAAATGTGTGTAATCCCTTTACTAGGATATATAACACTATTGAGGCACTATAAAAAGCAAGATCAATTGTGTGAAGGTGTGAAATTATTGCTCAGGGTTCATACAGATGCTTTCAAGGACTTTTATACACTTTGTGCAGCTTTGAAGAAATTTACAATAGATTTCATATCACTTGCTGAACAACTTCCTCCCCCTCCTTCTCATACTTAACTCATGCAACAGACATAATAGGTTGATTTTCTTTTTGTCCTCAATATGTCAGCTCTTATGAGGCTCATTTTTCAGTGAGACTGGCTTTAACTTGCATTTTTCAGGCGTCACAAATTATTTCATCTTTCAGTCAGTTAAGATAAGCTCGTGCAATGTGGGCATTTTTGGAGGGATGGTGGATTAGAGGACGCTTTAAAAGTATGAGGTGGGAATACACCCTTAGACTTCAAAAAGCTCGATTCAAATACTGCGAGCCTTATGTATGGATTCAATCAAGTCTTTGTCTTTTATTCATTCATTCATTCATCTACAGCAACTGATTTATCGTCAGAGCTGCAGCGGTTATGGAGTCTCTCTCAGACACATTGAGTGCAAGGAGGGAGAATTCACCATTGATGGGATAGGAGTTCATCGTAGGGCACTGCACACGCACGCGCGCGCACACACACACACACACACACACACACACACCCCTATGGGCAATTTAACATAGCCAATCCACCTACTGGCATGTTTGTGGACAGTGGGTGGAAACCAGAGAACCCGAAGGAATCCCATGCAAACATGGAAAATATCTCATCTCATTATCTCTAGCCACTTTATCATGTTCTACAGGGTCGCAGGCAAGCTGGAGCCTATTCCAGCTGACTACGGGCGAAAGGCGGGGTACACCCTGAACAAGTCGCCAGGTCATCACAGGGCTGACACATAGACACAGACAACCATTCACACTCACATTCACACCTATGGTCAATTTAGAGTCGCCAGTTAACCTAACCTGCATGTCTTTGGACTGTGGGGGAAACCGGAGCTCCCGGAGGAAACCCACGCGGACACGGGGAGAACATGCAAACTCCGCACAGAAAGGCCCTCGCCGGCCACGGGGCTCGAACCCGGACCTTCTTGCTGTGAGGCGACAGCGCTAACCACTACACCACCATGCCGCCCCATGGAAAATATGAAACTCCAAATAGACAATAAATCAAGCTCAGGATTGAAATGTGGAGCTGTACGACAGCAACACTACCCGCTCTTCCACAGGGCCACCCTTCATCATGTTTTGCGAAATAAAAAGAAGTGTATGATTATGAATTTTGTTATGGTGTACTGTATTCCCTAGTATGAACCTGGTTAGAAGCTCCCACTCTAGACTGTATTAAGTAAGCACTGACACTATTTCAGGTGATCCACTTTTGGTCCATCTGAAATCACTTCCTTTGCACAGAGCAAGATGACTCATTTAGTAACTCTCTCATTACCAGCAGACCAGATTCATGTGCATCCCACAGGCAACAAAAAGCCTTTCACTTTCCTTCCAATTACGCCTTAGGATTGAGTTTGCTGCTATTGGAGAATCTAATCGCAGACAATGAATAGCTGCTTGTGTGGAAATGGGGTGTCGAGTCTGCATTGAGCCTCATCTCTGAAAGGCAGTTGTATGCAATTTACAACTCGAGAGGGTAATGGCTAAATGAGATGTTATCTTTGGATACACAACGGGCATAAAACTTTTACCAGAACACTCTGAGGAATGCATCTGATCAGCAATCAAATATTGTTAATGTGTCTTTTCCTGTGATTCACAGTACTCACACTGAATTGGTCACCATGTGATGTTATGCATGAGTTCATTCCTGCCTCATAATGTGTTACAACATGGAGAATTCTTGAATTTGATTGGGCAGAAGGTGTTGACTAGTTTCTAAAATCAGCAGCTCTGATGGCAGTTCCAGCTGCAAGACAAATAACAGATTCGTTACTAACGCACTCATATTCGAATACATTATTTCTATAGTAACAACTAACACATTGATTTCTCTGGTTAATGTGCCACATAAACTCATCTCATCTCATTATTTCTAGCCGCTTTATCCTTCTACAGGGTCGCAGGCAAGCTGGAGCCTATCCCAGCTGACTATGGGCGAAAGGCGGGGTACACCCTGGACAAGTTGCCAGGTCATCACAGGGCTGACACATAGACGCAGACAACCATTCACACTCACATTCACACCTACGGTCAATTTAGAGTCACCAGTTAACCTAACCTGCATGTCTTTGGACTGTGGGGGAAACCGGAGCACCCGGAGGAAACCCACGCGGACACGGGGAGAACATGCAAACTCCGCACAGAAAGGCCCTCGCCGGCCACGGGGCTCGAACCCGGACCTTCTTGCTGTGAGGCGACAGCGCTAACCACTACACCACCGTGCCGCCCCCGCCACATAAACTAATGCTAACAATTACCGGATTAAAGACGCCCTGTGAATTAAATAGACAAAATATGTTTAAATCAGTGATGTGATGAGGTTTTCTGTAAAAAGGTGTTTCACATTTAGAGATGGAGTCTTCAGTGTCAGTTTGAAACAGCCACAAGAAAGCATTCAAAACAGAGGACATGGTGCTTTCTCTGGAACATGACAAGCTACTTTTTTTTTCTTATTAAATGAGAGAGAGAGAGAGAGAGAGAGAGAGAGACTCATACAACCCCATCATCTGAGAGAGAGAGAGAGAGAGAGAGAGAGAGAGAGAGAGAGACTCATACAACCCCATCATCCAAGTATCTCCGCTCAGGGCTTGAGAACTACCTTTGTGAATGAATATTCATGAGGAAAGTGCTACCTGATTGGTTGACAGTGACTCATTATCATTTAAAGCAACAGGAACTCAAATCAGCCATTTTGAACAGGGCGGTTTAGACCGGGTGAGAAGGGAGCCGTGGTGTTTTATCCTTGTGGAGTTTCGACCAAAGCATGCCACAAAAATTTCATTAAGACCTCAGGGGACTGTGTCAACCTGTGGAAAATGTGTACATGTCACCTTCAAGAAGAAAAAAAGATTCTAAATGTTTTTAGGACATGATGCCACAAAATAATTAACTTTATACGGAATTGCTGGGCCTCTGGGAAAATGCCTGATTCTGGAATAGTACTCCTCCCTGTGTGTCCTCTGTCCTTTAAAATGACATGAGCTGTTGGCTCTGTTCCTGTCCATTTCTTTTCTCATGCAGTATGCGAGGAATACAGAGATGTTCATGCAGCAGCTCACTTCATGCTCTGATCCGCTCTCACACTCCCATTCTTCTCAGCAGTCAATAGATTTGTCAGCATTAATAATTTCAAGGGCTCATTTCTTTGATTCATCAGTAATGTCTGCATAGTGACTGTGGTGAATCTATCACACAATAGAAGGGGGGGGGGGGGGGGATGTTGCCCTGGCGATTCCTGTGACAGAGCTGTCAGATTTCCAGCACTTTTTTCATTTGCAGAAAGTCACATTTGTCCTGCTATCCATCATAAATGACAACCTGGCACAAAAGACATACAGGTGAATTATGAGGAACTCAATTTTTGGTATAACAGTTAGAATTACAACCCCAAATCAGGAAAAAAATGGGATGATATATGTTAAAACTGAAAACAATGATTTGTAAATCATCTTTGACCTATAGTGCATTTAAAACTATACAACAGGACATTATTTGATGTTTTACCTCATAAGTTTTTTTTTTTTTTTAATCAAAACAAACACTTATTTCAATTTTAATTCTTGCAAGACATTTGTACATACAGTACAACATGGGCAGCACGGTGGTGTAGTGGTTAGCACTGTTGCCTCACAGCAAGAAGGTTCTGGGTTCAAGCCCAGTGACTGGCGGGGGAGCCTTTCTGTGTGGAGTGTTCATGTTCTCCCTGTGTCTGTGTGGGTTTCCCCTGGGTGCTCCGGTTTCCCCCAAAGACATGTAACTGCTCTGGGTATGTGTGTGTGCGCTCATTGCTCACTTGTGTGTGCACGTGTGTGTTCACCGCTTCAGATGGGTTAAATGCAGAGGTTAAATTTCATGGTGTGCTTGAGTGTATGTATGATATATAAAGGCTTCTTGGCTTAACATTTCAAGAAAAAAAGTTGGGAAGGTAAAGCTTTTACCACTTTGTAATGTTGCCTTTCCTTCTCACAACACTTTAAAAAGATGTTTCTAGATTGAAAACACCATGTGATGAAGCAGTTCAGGTGTTATTTTGTCCCATTCTTCCTGCTAACAGGTCTTAAGATATGCAACGGTACGGGGTCGTTGTTGTTGCATTTTTCATTTCAAAATTCACCACACATTCTCTATTGGGGACAGAGGGGACAGGCACCCTCTTCTTCCACAGCCATGCCTTTGTAATGTGAGCAGAATGTGGTTTTGTATTGTCTTGTTGAAATATCCCTGGAAAAGATGTCATATTGAAGGCAGCATATGCAGGGGCGCAGATACGTTTTTTGAACTGGGGGGGGGACAAAGCTGCCAGCAAACCAACCCCAACCCCACCCCCAACATGTGTTGTCAACATGTGTTGACTTTCTAACTATTCCTGTGTGTTGCGTGAGCGGCAGTCAGTCAACAACTCTTCGCAAAGTTTCCTTATGAAACAATATGCTCGCTGAAATTATGGCAGGGAACGCCAGATTAAACATTAAAACTGCCTTCTGAGCACTGTATCTACAGGCTACCACCGAAAGAAGGAGGCTACCAGAAAGGCATCTCTACTCCGTACGATTTTACTTTCACTACGACATTACTTTGAACAGAGGATCAAAAAATTGCAAGGTGATATGATAAAGTAAGGCACAGTTTACTTACAGTCGTTGTTTTTTGAAAAAAACGATGCAATCGTTTTCTGCCTTTTTGGTTTGGCACCCTTCATCATGCTGTGTTGGGGTCCTGAACTAGGAGCTGTCCCCGATATGCCTGTTAAACTTGTTGTGGGTAACCACAGCAACCGAGCTCGAGCTCGCAACCTGTGCAGTCTGCGCAGCTCAACCAACCGAATATCAGTCTTTGTTTTGTTTTATGTGAGTTGTTGCAACTATGTATGTACTGCTGTGCACCTCAATAAACTGAATGGTAATTAGTCTTTTGATTTTTCCGTGAGGTTTGACTTATGCAAAGAAAGGCAGCATAGACGTTTTTTCCTCCCTATAAGTGGGGGGGACCGAACGAGGTGAATTTAAATCTGGGTGGGACGAATCCCACCTGTCCCACCCTCTATCTGCGCCCGTGAGCATATGTTGCTCCAAAATTTCAATGTACTTTTCTGCATTAATGCTCCATCACAAAAGTGTAAGTTACCTTTGCCAAGGGCACTGACACAACCCCATACCATGACAGACTCTGGCTTTTGGACTTGTTGCTGATAACAATCTGGATGGTTCTTTTCGTCTTTGCTCTGAAGCACACAGCATCCATTTCTTACAAAAAGACCTGGAATACTGATTTATTAATTGATGGTCAATTTCGCTGGTACTTGTGACTAGTGATAATAAAGGGTTCATTCATTCATTTATTCATTCATTATCTGACCACAATACACATTTCCACTGTGTGATGGTCCAACTCAGATGCCTCCGAGCCCAGAGAAGTCGACAGTGTTTCTGGACACAGTTAACATAAGGCTTCCTTTTTGGACAGTAAAGTTTTAATTGGCAGTTGTGGATGTAACTCTGTATTGTAGTGCTTGACAAAGGTTTGCCTAGTAATCCCAAGCCCATGTGGTTATATCAGCTATAGATGAATGACGGTTCTTGGTGCAGTGCCATCTTAGGGACCAGAGATCACGGGTGTTCAGCTTAGGCTTGCGACCTTGCCCTTTACGTACCAAAATTCCTCAAAATTCTGTGAATTGTTTCAAGATATTATGCACCATTAAGGGTGAAATATCCAAATCTCTTCATATCTTTCTTTGAAGAATATTGTTTTTAAACAGTTCAATAATTTTCTCATGCATTTGTTGACAAATTGGAGATTTATCCTCCTCAAAGTCTGGGCCTTCCCTGGATAGGGATTTTGTACCAAATCATGATCACAGTAACATGTTGACATCACATCATTATTTAATCATTTCCTCATTACTAGCCCTAAACTGCCTCATCCAACATTTTTTGGAATGTGTTGCAGGACTGAAACACAGAAATGGATATATATTAATAAATGAAATTAAGTTGACCAGACAAAACATGAAATATCTGGTTTCATACCGTCTGCAATGAAGGTGTTCAGTGGGGTTGTGGACATGGCTCTGAGCAGGCAACTCGAGTCCAACGCCAACCTTGGAAAATCATGTCTTCATGAACCTCACTTTGTGCACAGGGGCATTGTTATGCTGGAACATATTTGGGCCTCTTCGTTACAGTTAAAGGAAATCTTAAAGCTATAGCATACAAAGATATTCTGGACAACTGTATGCTTCTAACTGGTAACAGTTTCCAAAAGAATTATGTATTGCAGTGATGGTCAGTTGTCTACATACTTTTGGCCATGTAGTGTAGATTTTACTTCATGTTTCAAAACTCAAAACACATGCCATTTTTACTGGGAAAAAATATGACTATTTTGATATACCTTTGAGTTAAAACTTGTATCTGTGTACTCCAATGCTAAAATGAGTTCCTATGTCAAAAGACTGGCAGGTCTATGAAACCAAAATGTACTTACTTTAACTCTTAGTTCTTTAGCTTTTAGACAGACCCTATGACATGATCTGGACCCTTGTTAACTGCCAAACCATAAGCCAATATTAAATGTCCCTTTTATCTCAAAGATCCTAGAAAAGGCTGTAGCACAGTAGTTGGGCTCATAGTTATATGTATAGGAATCACATACATTTCCTGTCTGGGTTTAGGCCTCATCACAGTACTGAGATAGCAGTGGATAAAGTAGTAAATAACCAACTACTGTCATCTGATCAGGGTTGTGTGTGCTTGTTTGTTTTTCCTCAAACTCAGTGCAGCTTTTGATGCCACAGATCACAATGTTCTTCAGACTAGAGGTTGTTTTTTTTTTGGAGTTAAGGGAACAGCTCTTTCCCGGCTTAGGTCTTTTCTTACTGACCATTATCAGTTTGTAAATGTTGAAGGTGACTTTATGGCAACACAAAGCAACACCTCCCTCCACATGTTGAGGACTGCCTTTATGAAGTCTTTGATGTTTTTCACCAAGTTCAGAGAAGTCCTATTTTTACTTCTGACTTACTTAAGGTTACATTACACTTACATAAAATGTGAACCATTTTAAAAATATATCATTTCAAATCAAGTGAGTTTTATTATCATTCGTATATACCGTACATTGTAACTTGTATACATTGAAATGAAAAGGTTGTTTCTTCAAGACCGCAGTCCAACACAGGAATATATTAGGTTACAAATACACAATAGTGTAAGATGATGCAAAATACACAGGAAGTTGGCATAAGTGCATCAAAATTGGACAGTTGAACATTGGGGGGAAAGTCTCATTATAACCTCAGGTTCCCGTTCTTGGCTGACAGGAATAGAAATACATGAATTCCAAAATCTCAGGATGGCTATACATCACTTTACACCTTCTGAACATGCTTTTTAATACCCAAAAGTCATAAAGATTATTTGATACTTTATATTCCAATCTGGCTGGGAGATGACAAGGAACCCAAATAAGGATGGGATCCCTTCGGATTCTGGTTCCTCTTAAGGTTTCTTCCTCATGCCTCCTCCCCGATGCCTTTTGGCTTATTCATTAGGGATCAATTTTATAAATTCATCTATGTGAAATTTCTATCCGGAATTTATACATTTCTGTTAAGCTGCCCCTGCAATGACCTGGCGACTTGTCCAGGATGTACCCCGCCTTTCGCCCATAGCCAGGTGGGATAGGCTCCAGCCTGCCTGCGACCCTATACAGGGTAAGCGGCTACAGATAATGGATAGATGTTAAGCTGCTTTGTGACAATCTCTGTTGTTTAAAGAACTATACAATTAAAACTGAATTGAACTGAACTTGGGTATTGCAGTTGGTATTGTAGCACATCATTAGAAGCTGAAAAAAATTAACATTGAAAAGGTTTGGAATTTAAGATAATTCTGTTTATTACTTTATAGTGTCTCATTTCATCTTGTTATGTCAAAGGACTATGTAATACAACCACAATGCAAACTTAAGAGTACAAAAGAATGAACATCCATCCACCATAGCCACTTATCCTGTACAGGGTCACAGGCAAGCTGGAGCCTATCCCAGCTAACTACAGGTAAGAGGCAGGGTACACCCCTGAATAAGTCACCAGGTCACCACAGGGCTGACACACAACCATTCAGACTCAAACCTACAGTCAATTTAGAGCCACCAATTATCCTAACCTGCATGTCTTTGGGGGAAACCAGAGCAAACCCATGCAGAACATGCAAACTCCACACAGAAAGGCCCTCGCTGGCCACTGGGCTTGAACCCAGGACCTTCTTGCTGTGAGGCGACAGTGCTAACCACTACACCACTGTGCCACCCTAGAATGAACATCTAAAATGTAAAAACCCCCCAAAAACTTCCGTATTGCATTATCATATGACCTACCACAAAGAAGAGGGGAAATCAGGCTTATTTTATGAGTTTTATAAACCTAATCCTATTATAATTCAAATTGAAGTAACAACAACAACAACAACAACAACAACACACCAAATTACTCATGAAGTAGGCTACCCTCATAGTGTGCTTGTGACAGAACACTGAAATTCATCATCTAGATTCTATTTGCAGCACCTTCTAGATTCTAGAAGGTGCTGCAAATAAGTTGGATGTGAACTTTTTTTTTCTGTGAGTCTGGGTTGTGAAAACCACAGCAATGATTAGCTTGAAAATCGATATCAGAAAACAAAAATTTAAAGTTGAATTCTCCAACTGCAACTTAGGGTGAATAGTAAAGTATTACTTGGTCCACTAATCAATGATCTGCAGCTCTAATCAGACTTCAGCACTCTGAAAAATAGAGACAGCAAAAAAGTCCCACTTTGTAATCATTATATATTTATTTCTTTGGCTTTCCCCCTTCTCTTGCACATGCTGCTTCAATCTGAATGTATCAGCTAAAAAGCAGGAACAGGCTGACTTTTTGTTGATAAACTGCAAAGCAAGAAGCACTCAGGTGTCCTGGCCTCCACATTTTCCTCATTTAGCAGTAAAGAACATCATGCCAAGGTGTTCAGTGCCACTGTGGTTTTAGTAATGGTTGAGCCATTTAAAAGATGATGGTGCTATACTGATGTGCTGAAGCTGAGGGAAAGAGTAGGGCATTCTACTGTAGCTGGACTGCAGATGATTTAGGAAGGGAGAGGTGTGAAGTTTTCATGAAAAATTAATGGCATAATAAATGTACAGCAAAAATTGCAGTTAATGCATCATGGAATCCTGTTACAGCTTCATATTTTCACTGAGGATGACATTAAATTGCACATAACAACAACAGCAGTCCAAATATTAAATCTTTTGATTTGGGAAAATGTTATACAGTACATAATTACACACATACTGATAGTTGTGCATTAAAATTATGGTATCTTATGTTCCCTTATGGGTGGCACGGTGGTGTAGTGGTTAGCACTGTTGCCTCACAGCAAGAATGTTCTGGGTTTGAGCCCAATGGCTGACAGGGGCCTTTCTGTGTGGAGTTTGCATGTTCTGCCCCTGTCTGCGTGGGTTTCCTCCAGGTGTTCCGGTTTCCCCCACAGTCCAAAGACATGCAGGTTAGGCTAATTGGTGGCTCTAAATTGACCGTAGGTGTGAGTGTGAATGTGAATGGTTATTTGTTTCTATGTGTCAGCTCTGTGATGACCTGATGACTTGTCCAGGGTGTACCCCACCTCTCGCCCATAGTCAGCTGGGATAGGCTCCAGCTTGCCTGCGACCCTGCACAGGTTAAGCAGATACAGATGATGGATGGATGGATGGATGGATAGATATTTCCTTATTATTTTTACAGTCACACCAGTAAGTAGGAACCTCAGAACCTCAGCTCATTATATATATATAGCCACCCACGGACTTGTGATTTTGAGCAATCATGCACCCTTCAAGCCTGTCTCTTCTTCTCCGTGTGCTAATTGCCTAAACACTTGTGTTCCTCTTCATACTGCTCCTTCTATTTTTTGTTTGTTTGTTTGTTTTTGCACCACACTTGCAATGGTGGTATTTTATCATCAGTGTGTTCGCAAGCATCCAAAGATAACATTTATCAGACATGCAAGAATTTATATTATATGGCCAAAAGTATGTACACACCTGGGTTTCACAATCTTATGTGCTTGTTGAACCACAGGCATTAATATGAAATTGACCCCTCCCCCCTTTGTTGCTATAATAACCTCCACTCTTCTGGGAAGGCTTTACACTAGAGTTTGGAGCATGGCTGTGGGAATGTGTGTTCATTCAGCCATAAGAACATTAGTGAGGTCAGGTACTGATGTTGGGTGAAGAGGCTTGGTGAGCAGTCAGTGTTCCAGTACATCCCAAAGGTGTTCAGTGGGGTTGAGCTCATGGCTCTGGGTAGGACACTCCAGTTCTTCAATACCAACCTTGGAAAACCAGTCTTCATGGAGCTCACTTTGTGCACAGGGGCATTGTCATGTTAGAACAGGGTTAGGCCACAATATGGGTATGATGGTCAGGTGTCCACAACCTTCTGGCTGTATAGTGTACATATTACATACACAACTATATATAAAAGGTAGGAAAATATAAAAGAAAAAAAAAACCCAAAACAACCCACTACATACAAAGGTAACATGCTGCGCAAATACCTTATATAATAGTTAGAGAAAGCTGATGGAAAACTTGCGGTATTGAAAAGTGTAAACAACGCTATGCACTATTTCAAAACAGAAATGTGTCAGATAGAACTGAAGGCGAGGAGTCCATGGACTTCACCTCCTCTGCTCAAACTTACTGACTTAATCCTCTTCACACTTTTTCAGTGCATAAGGCTTCCACAGCTGATCTCCACTTGTCTCTGTCTTGGACCTTCTGAAACTAGGCATACCGTTTTAAAGAGCTGGGTCTTTAGTGGTGGGGAAAGTTCAAGCCTCAAAATCTAAAACAGAAGTCTGAAATGAAGAAAGTCACAAGTTCCCCTCACATGGCACTATTGCAAATCAGAGTTTTCATAAGGTGTCTTCAAAGTTATATAGTTATTAAAGATTTAGAGACATGTATAACACAACACTACTGCTGCACTTAGAAATGCCATTTTGTCTCTCAACAAAATCCTAGTAGCAGGAGTCCATCATCGGGGATTGAGTACTTGACCTTGGCTTACCGTTCTTTTGTGTGAGCATCTCTTTGAACATTTTATTGGTTTGTAAAATGAACTAGGTATTACTGGAAGGCTTTCAATCTCTCATCCCTTGCATTCCGATAGCTATGCTGCTTTCTCACACCAGTGTAGCAGATGAGCTCTGCTGAACAGCAAACCACCTGAACACTATTAAAAACATATTGTAAATCACAGTAATGGCCTTCTAAATGTAATGTACTGTATCTATTACAAGAATATTGTCTCATTTCACACAGCAAAACACATTACTCACAAATCCAGTCATAGTTACAAATCCCTCGCCAGTGCTATAGCTGTTGGACATTATAATGCTTGATAAATAACTTCATTTTGTGAACTGAGCCAGTCAGCTTGCTAAAAATCGTTCATTAATACATGTAATGAGTTGGAATGAAGCATACTTGTTTATTTACACATGACATCATTGCTGAACCATGTAATAGGCTAACTGCTGTTAGGAATGAGCAAAAATGTAATGTAAAAATACATATATAGATGTCGTATGTACGTAAAGCAAATAAAACCCAATTTAGTGTTTTAGGAGGGTGTTTAATGACCATGAGCTGCCAGATCAACTTCAGTTTACAAATGCTACAAATCGATGGCACTGTACTAGATGGATGAACAACTTTACTCCAAAATATATTCTGTTGAGATTACTGCACATTAATGAAATGGCTTAAAATCCTTTAATTATGAATTCCCTTTTGCTCTAAGGCATAACACAAAACATAAAAACACATCAAAGAAGCAAAAATACAAAGAACTATGAACAGCCAAGATAAACATACCTTTATCAGCTAATCAAGTAATCATTTTACATTATTTCTGCTGTAGCTTCTGGATAATAAGACATATTTGCAAAGGTAAAATAGGATCTCACAGACATTGTTTAAAAACAAAACATGTTTTATTCAATATATTGAGAAGAGCAGCTATTAAAACATCTATATTGATTTTCAAACGTATGTTAATCACCTCCAGCTAAAAGCAACACAATGCATGTTTTGTGTTTGTAATTCCATGACAGCTTCCTGGCCACAGCTTATGTAACGAGCTTCATTGTCTGGGACATTTGATTATGCATTTACCACAAAATCAGCATCAAGTTGCTAACAACTGAACACAACTGGGGTTAGTTCTGGAGATACAAAGTTTAAGATTTAACAGAATCTTTTTTTTTTTTTGCATTTGTTCATTTGAGAGCTGCAGAATATAATTCAGATGTACAGCTGAAGACTCCTAGGTCTGAGTGACAGAACCATTCCAATGATCATTAAAAAGTGGGACAAAAAAAAAAAAGCCCAAAAGACAGGCATAGTAATTAAATAAAACCCAAAACCTAACTGACCCAAACCCTGTATTGTCAGACTTGGGTAAAATGATGGACATACAGAGTTTAAAACAGAACAGCTTTTATTAAAAAAACAAAATAAAAAAAAAAACCAGCAATGCGAACAAGCCTAAACATTGAGCAAAGATGATCAAAGTGAAATCGCCATGCAGAGTTCAAAAAGAACTCCACATCAGCTCAGGGGGCCGAAGACAAGAAGGAAGAAAAAACCCACTACAAAACACAGCAACAATACAAAGAAAGACTAAAAAACACACCAACTGAGAAGTATTTAAAGCTGCTGTGGTGATTACTAAATGAGGTACAGATGAGAGTGATTAGTCCATGAGATGAACTTGATGGGAGGGTGTGGCAGTTGGATTCTGGGAGATGGAGTCCAAGATGATGTGACGTTACCTTTGCCAAATATCCATCCATCCATCCATCCATCCATCCATCCATCCATCATCTGTAGCTGCTTATCCTGTTCTACAGGGTCGCAGGCAAGCTGAAGCCTATCCCAGCTGACTATGGGGGAGAGGTGGGGTACACCCTGGACAAGTCACCAGGTTATTGCAGGGCTGACACAGAGACAAACAACCATACACACTCACATTCACACCTACAGTCAATTTATGGCCCTTTTCCACTACCCTTTTTCAGCTCACTTCAGCTCGCTTCAGCTCACTTCAGCCCGACACGGCTCGCGTTTCGACTACCAAAAACCAGCACGACTCAGCTCGTTTCAGCCCTGCTTAGCCCTAAAACTCGCACCGTTTTGGAGTGGGGCTGAAGCGAGCCAAACCGTGCCGAGTGAGGTTGGGGGCGTGAGCAGACACTCCCCTGTGCACTGATTGGTGAGGAGGAGTGTCCTCACATGCCCACATACGCCCCGCAAGCGCGCTGGGATCTGTAAACACCGCAAACCCGGAAGGAGAATAATTATGAATTACGAGAATTTCTGAAGCCTTATGCGCCTCGCCTCATCTATACGCTCTTGCCAGTATCTGTTGGCGTTGTCGGTGAAAACAAGCCACAGCACCAAGACCAGCAACACTAACGACTCCATGTCCTCCATGTTTATTGTTTACTATCCGGGTCATGAGACTACCGCTTAAAAGCTCACTGAATCAGTGACATACAGAGCATCGAGGACGAGTTCGCGGAGCGCAAGGCTCGTCGTATGCCCTTCAAATAATGCGCGCAGTAGGCTATTGATGTTTTATTATGAGCCATGTACAGTATGTCGCCGAATGTTTTTTTGTTTCTGAGTTACATATTCGTTTGAAGGACTTAATGTACAAAATAACATAGTTGCACCCCGTAGTGTTGAAATTGGTAAACACAGTGCATTCAGTGAGGTTTGCACCGCCCTCCTTTTATTTCTGACTCTTCCTGTCACCGTTGCAACCTCTGAGCGCTCATTCGTATGCCCTTCAAATAATGTGCGCAGTATAGGCTATTGATGTTTTATTATGAGCCATGTACAGTATCCTAATGTTTTTTGTTTCTGAGTTACATGTTCGTTTGAAGGACTTGATGTACTAAATAACATAGTTGCACCCGGTAGTGTTGAAATTGGTAAACACCGCAGTTGCGGACATTTTGTAGCCTAAAATGATGTTATGATAAGCTTTAATAAAGGGCCCGGTCATTTGCCCCGCCCCCGGCCCGGCTCTGACTTGTTCCGCCACTGTCACTGATGTCACTGTTTGCGCTGCTTAACGACATCACGTGACGTCCACCCACTTTCGCTAACTCCACCCAATGTGTCCACCCACTTCCAGCCAGCACGGTTCAGCGCGGTTGTAGTCGAAATGCAACTCCAACAGCCCCGCTCAGCTCGACTCAGCTCGACTCGGCACGGCACGGCTCAGCCGCGTTTGTAGTGGAAAAGCGGCATTAGAGTCACCAGTTAACCTAACCTGCATGTCTTTGGACTGTGGGGGAAACCGGAGCACCCGGAGGAAACCCACGTGGACACGGGGAGAACATGCAAACTCCACACAGAAAGGCCCTCGCTGGCCGCTGGGCTCAAATCCAGGACCTTCTTGCCGTGAGGCGACAGTGTTAACCGCTACACCACTGTGCCGCCCAGAAACTACAGTACATAGTCGAGGCAAATGAAACTGAACAGGCTTAATGTTGAGCAATATAAGATTTATTCCTCAAAATTTGCATGAGAGTTTCAAAGGTATGTGGATTCCATAAACGATTTCACAAATTTTCAATATGCATGCTGCCTGAGACACGGCACATGTCAAGTCGGTAGTCCAGCTCCTGCTAAACACACTGCTGCATGTCTTTCGTAACAGTAGTGCTTGCTCTTCTTATGGACTTCTTGGGGCTTCGCAAGAGTTTCTCACTAACCCGCTTGACCGTCTCTTCTGATGCCAGTGGTCGTCCAGATCCTTTTGTCCTGAATAGAGAGCCTTCCTCTTTGAACTTTTTGTGCCATGTCCAAATCTGCATTGCAGTTGGTGCATTTTTAGAGAATTCTTTCATAAATGCATGCTGCACAGTCTTGTTCGACTGTGTTCGAGCGTACTCTAATACACAAAATGCCTTTTCTTTTCCAGTGAATGGCATTTCTATACCTAAAAAAGATAAAAACAAAAAAACATTAAACATAAAATTTTTGAAGCACCCTCTGTGTGTGTACTCTATCTATCTATCTATCTATCTATCTATCTATCTATCTATCTATCTATCTATCTATCTATCTATCTATCTCTATATACTGTATATATGCATACGCACACACAACCATGAGAATGAGTAATGTAATGATTGACAAAAAATACATTCAGTAAAGATAGCCTATTTTTTTATTTTATATGCATTATCTTATTTATAGTAACATAGCACCTGCTAGTTTACTACATTTGAATCATTACCACAGGGCATAAACACACAAAATTACTCTCACACATTTACTACTTCCATGAAAAAAAAATCATTTATTCATCTTCAGTTGAGGTGGATGCAGAACTTATTCTATTGGAACTGGAATGTGTGTGAATATTATACACAGTACTGTGCAAAAGTCTTAGGCACCCTATTTTTTTTCATGCAAACTTTGTTATAGATTTCTATTTTATGACATCTACATTATTGAGTCGGGAGAAAAACATTTTAGAGTCCAAATGTTCATTTTCCAGCACAAAATTAAATGTTACAGAAAAAAAAAATTTATATCTGAGCAGCATATTACATAAGAGACCACTTTTCAGATTAAAAAAGAAAACATAATGAAGGCTACTGGGTTTTAGTGCAACATTAAAGGGCTCCTGACAGCAAAATTATGCTCTAAAATAGGTTTCTGTAATAAAACTACAAACACCACTGATCACTTTCATGATAGAACGAACCACCAACAGAATGAAATCAGTAGATTTGTCTTTGTGCAAAGTTGCGCCAATCTGGCCAAGTGCTAAGCCGCTGTCAGTGGCCGCCATATTTGCCGTGACGTCACATGCAGAACGACTGCTTGGCCTTCAAGGCAGCTATGGCCGACGAAACAGAACGATTTTCTGACCAGTCTTCAGAAACTGAGGCCCTTTTTGAGGTTGACACTGGACATGTCGGATTACATGAAGACGAAGCAGTGGGTGACATTTTGCCTTATCGTTTTGAGCCGTATCTGGACGATTTGCCTGCAGAAGGCGAGATTTCCGACTCGGACACAGACGACGACGGGCCCAATGCAGAGGACGTCGTGATCCCAGCTGACATCGGGAGGCTCCAAAACACTGAATGGTAATATAATAGTAATAGATCTAGTCCTCGGGGGGGCATGTGGACAATATTACCGCACTGATTTCCTATTAAAAAAATATGCTCTCTTGAAAGTTCATGGTCTTTTAGATTTGGGCCGTTTTCTCACATTTTTATTTGATAAGAATAAAAACTTCTATGAACTGATGAAATTCAATTGCATGTAAGGCCTATAAGGTACAGCCAACACGGTATTGCAGCGGAACTGTGGCAGAACTTTGAATCATGAACAAATTCACCTATTGCTATTATTTATTAGTAAATATCTCATTACAAGATGGAGATCTACACCAAAAAATCATCAATCAACAACTAATCAAACAAGTGTCACATGTCTGTCAGAGGGAGACCTGTCATTGGGAGTCCACATGTCCCGTGTCCGGCGCACTTTGTTTTGCCCACTCTTTGCGTCTGATGGGATCCTTGGGAAAGGTATACAGACTATACCCGGCTTCTCTGGTGTTTGAGCAAAATCCAGCCACACAACGAGCAGGCATATTCACCAAAATAAATGACTCAGATGCAAAAATATTCACTTGCAAAGCACTGGTGAACAACGAGAAGTTGAGAAAATGTCTGTCAGTGGTTCTGCATGTGACGTCATATCCGCCTTCTTCCTCGGCCGTGGGTTGGCTCGCTATGATATCGATTTATCTGCGTGGCGGGCCATTCAAAACGATGTTTGTTACTATTCTGTCACGTGACGTGTGAAGTAAATATGTCATTTTATTCAACTCAAAATGGCTGAAATTAACAATTTAACATGTTTTTTCTGTCAGGAGCCCTTTAAGACGCAAGTGTGACAAAGTGTCCAGAAGAACTGTGGCTGGTTCTGCAAGATGCTCAGTAAAACCTACAGCTCATTTCCTTATCAAACTGCACTCATTGTACCTGAGACTGCTATTATTATTATTTTTTTACAGCAAAGGGTCGTCTCATTCTTATCTCATTATCTCTAACAGCTTTATCCTGTTCTACAGGGTCGCAGGCAAGCTGGAGCCTATCCCAGCTGACTACGGGTGGTACACCCTGGACAAGTCGCCAGGTCATCACAGGGCTGACACATAGACACAGACAACCATTCACACTCACATTCACACCTACGGTCAATTTAGAGTCACCAGTTAACCTAACCTGCATGTCTTTGGACTGTGGGGAAAACCGGAGCACCCGGAGGAAACCCATGCGGACACGGGGAGAACATGCAAACTCCACACAGGAAGGCCCTCGTCAGCCACGGGGCTCGAACCCGGACCTTCTTGCTGTGAGGCGACAGCGCTATATATGCTTCATAGTTGTGACTTGGCTGTAGGACTTGCAGAAGTCACATTCCACTACTACCCTACCTTTACCTTCTCTATGATGAAAGTATGATGCCCTGTAAGGATTGGGGATGCATGTTGACTCTGGTGTTCCTGACTGATAGAGTATGATTCACTGGGGTGGTGTACATAGGACTCTCTGCCCCCCCTACACACGCACACCTCCTTTGATGCATATTAACAGCAAGTTCTGCCATCTGCACCAATTTCCCCAGTGAAGGTCTAAGCATATGGCAGACAGAGCTGGCACAAAAGGCTCATGAGTATATTATCACATCAAACTAGCTCACTCACTGCTCCAGGGATGTAACCCAGTCACCTATGGCTTCATAAATGGACTCTATTACCATGATCAAACGCCGCTGCAACACCTTCCACTCACATCTTCGACTCTCACAGGATGGAGGGTTTCATGAAAAATTGACAACAGGCTATCAGTGAATTTTTCATCTTGTCTCACTTTTTGGCCTCTTGAGCATGAAATTCAATTTCCTCACTTTTTACAACTTTATCTGTAATGCATGATAATAAATCCTGGATCGCATTTGCATATGTCTTTGGCAAAAAATTCTAATTTGCACAATTTTCCACGTACCCCAAAACAATGAGCTAATATTATTTTCTGTCTGAAGTCTGCTTCTTTCATTTTTCAACGAAGACTAAAGCAGCTAATAAGTCATTTAAATCTATGTCCGATTTAAACATTTATAAACACCTGCTTCAGACCACATTCAGGTTTTCAGTAATGTCACACAAACATGCTGAGGTGGTTTAGTGTGACTGCAGATTGCTGTAACATTATGGTACAATCACTTTCCTTAGCTCAGTTTGGTGTCATTTTTCACACCGCTGTTTGAATTCACAGAACAGATCTACACAGTAGGCTGACACACACCACGGGTGAGAACCATTAAGGGTGTAACATCACACAGAAAATCAAACAAAAAAGCCAAACCTCATCATAGTTTCAACAATTTGCCATCACTACTAAATCAGTGGTAATGTACAAGACAACTTTTTTCTATCATTCTCAAGTGTGAAGGTGGAACTGTGCTTAAAAAAAAGATGTTAAGTAGATGATAATATGATCAGTTTGAATATAGAGTTGCACATATACTTTCTCTCTGCTATTTTATAAAAATGTACATTGTCAGACAACAAACAATTATTTGCCAATTAAATGTATTTGGGGAAAATAAAGTATTATTCTATCCACATTCACTGGATATGAGCAATCGTGCACTCTGATTGGCTACTCTACGACTAGGATATCAGCTCATATTCCATCCCTGTGTCCAAAATAGCTCCCTACTTACTATATAGGGCACTATATAGTGAGGACGCCATTTTGTAATGATGTCTGAAACGATAGTGAGGATTATCACACCCTATATAGTGCACTCAAAGTATCCCACAATGCATCACGAAAAGTAGTGTACAATCGATAGTCACTAACCAACCAATATATCCCATCATGCTTTGTAGTCGCACTGAAAGAAATCAAATTAAGTCTCAAATTTGATTTAATAAAAGGCAGGGGCAAAGAAGAAAGTATTCAGCCTTGATTTAAAAAAAACCTGAAAGATGCAGGCACTTTGTATTTATTAATGTGGGAAATACGCTCAGTATAATATGAATTTATCACAAAAATACATGCATGTATTTATTATTTTGAAAACCCACAAGCTGACTGATCTGACATGGTTTAATTGTGCAACAGTAATAACGTAAATACCAGTGCGACGGACTAGTGTCCGAAAGCGTTTTTTTTTTCATTTTACCAATGAGCTTACTATATAGTCCTCTATATAGTAATTCCCTACATAGGGAGTAGGGAGTAGTGAACGAGTGAGCAATTTTGGACACAGGGCACAAGTAGAGAAAAACAAACTGGCGGAGTGTGTTGCTGAACCAACCGAGGGTGATAAAAACTCTACTCAAAAACAAAACCCCCCAAAATATAAAAAAGCAACAAAATATGGAATAAAAGTATTTGATGGTAAGAACATATCCTTTTTGTATTTTTCAAGAATTATTATTATAGCAATTTCCACAAATTGCTTCTGTCATTTCGCAGGTTTGTTTACATTCTAAGAGGAAATGATTTTGTCAGATATTTTGTATAAAGTTTTTATTTATCGAATTTGCAAAAAATAAAAATGCTCCGTTTCTCAAAATCCAGTGAATGTGGATAGAATAAAAACAGTTATTCCACTCAATCTCATCATACATGGCTTATAGCCAACTCTGTGCTACGCGCCTCAACGGCTATCAGTTCATGTACGACTCGATTTCATGGAATAACTGTTAATTCTGTGAAGGTTTATTTTTTTCACTTCTGGGAAGGTTCACCACTGGTCCAGTTTTTCTCCACCTGGATTTAATAGTCTTCGAATTCAAAAACTTTCTTTCTTATCTCTTCCAGAATTTTCTTTGATTGCAGTATAACCTGCTGCTTGTTGAGACCTTTTAGCCTACTTTACATTGCTGGAAGGTTGTATTTAAGTGATGTTTTGAGTCAACAGGTCTGGCTGTAATCTAGCCTGAACATCAGATAGTCAGGCAATCAATACTGAACATCTTCAATTTGATTCTGAGCTTTCATACTGTCTAACTAATCTCGCTCACTCACCTAACTAATGGCTTATCTGTGCATGTTTCTGCAGGTTGGATTTTGAGCAGTGAAATACTGATATCTCCACGGGTTTTGGCTCATATAATTTGCAGATCCTTATCATTCTGCTTCTTTTGAAGCATTTAAAACTGAAAATACCTGATAAATCCCACTGTCTCAGACATTGCTCATTGCTCCAGGGTTAAATTATGTGTGTTTTTTTTAAAAAAAACCTCTGTAACAGTGATTGAAAAAATATGTCGTGACATTAAATATTTTATTAGTTAAAGTAATATTACTTGGATTTAATTATACTCAAAGTACCATTACATTGAATTATGTGCTCAAGTACTGCAATGAGAGCACATATTACCTTCCACCCCTGAGAAATAATTAATATTATCATTCAAATTATTTCTTACGCCATTTTCATTGGCTGAGCGAACTGCAAATATCTGCCTACAAATAATGGTCTGCTCATGTGCAGTTACTTTGCATTTTTGTCAATATGGCTCACTTCACATATTTTGTTGAACCTCATCCAATAATTGCTTCTTTTTTTTTTAACTGTCAGGGAACCTTCTGTTGAATAGTAAAAGTTGAGTGAAGCTTACTGACCTGAGTTCATGAATATCAGGATAAGTATAGTATTGTATAGTTAAAAATTTTTCACCAATGGCAAGGTGAATATTAGTGAATAATAACCAAGACACAGTCAAGGTTTTTATTCACTGATATTCACTTAGCCTGAAGCGGACAATAGTTTTAGTATAAATACACCAGTAATTATTTTAAAAAAAGTATTGATAACAAAAACTTTATTTCAATCTTCCTGCCTGTGTCAGGTGGCACAGTGGTGTAGTGGTTAGCACTGTGGCCTCACAGCAAGAAGGTTCTGGGTTCGAGCTCAGCAGCCAACAGGGGCCTTTCTGTGTGGAGTTTGCATGTTGTCTGTGTGGGTTTCCTCCGGGTGCTCTGGTTTCCCCCACAGTTCAAAGACATGCGGTTAGGTTAACATGGGGTGGCCATGGCCTGAGGTTGGGCTGAAGTGCCCTTGAGCAAGGCACCTAACCCACAACACTACACTGTGTGCTTGAGTGTACATGTAACAAATAAAGGCTTCTTGGCTTGGCTTCTTCTTCTTCTAAAAGTGGCATGCAAATGTAATGCGTGCAGACTTGTGTCACTTATCTACGCCAAGTCACATAACATACTTTGTTTTGAAATCGATAAAATAAATCACAATTCCACCTTACCTTTGAATAGTTTTAGACCAAACTTCATACCATCTTTAGTACTTTTAGGAACAGCATTTTCTTTCATAATTTCAAATTCTTCCTCAGTTACAGTGACGAAGCTCCTGGCCCCCATTTTGCCAAGTCATTCGGAATGATTATCGAGAAATAATCCGAATTTCTTGACCAATCAGTGTGCACAATTTCCTATAATCACCTCTGTATTTATACTAATATAGTATAGTGTTTTAGAGTTGGGACTGAGGGCTTGTTCACCAGAAATACTCTTCACACTGAAAAACTTTTTGTCAATCATTTTTCTGGTCAAAATTACTGGGAAGGTCTCTATCCCTTGATAATTCATAGAATTAGCTTTTGCTGCTGGCATAGTAAGTGAGGTTTAAGCACTTTAAGTGCAGCCATCTTTGCTTCAGTTGGAGAGTCTATTTTTGGATTAGCTAATTGAGTGGACAACAGGTTTCTTTTCAAGAGAGTCCCTTTTCCACATGAAAGGGCTCCGAGGGATTGGAGAACTGGTCATGCAGAGATCTAGGAACTGCGAATGCCTTTTCTGGCCTTGAACCACATTGTACTTGTACTTGCCCTGAAAGGCACAACGTACAGCTTCCAGTCTTATTATGCATACGTATCTGTTTATTGGCCTTTATACAACAATTCATTCTTGTCCATTAATTTGATTGGTTCAGCAGCATCTTAAGAGTACTTACAGTGCCTTGCAAAAGTATTCATACCCCTTGAACTTTTTCACATTTTTCCACCTTACAACCACGAACTTAAAAGTTTTTTTATTGAGATTTTATGTGATAGACTAACACAGAGTAGCACATAATTGTGAAGTGAAACGAAAATGATAAATGGTCTTCAAAATTTTAAACAAATAAAAATCTGAAAAATGTGATGTGCATTAGTATTCAGCCCCCCTGCGTCAATACTTTGTAGAGCCACCTTTTGCTGCAATTACAGCTGCAAGTCTTTTGTGGTATGTCTCTACCAACTTTGCACATCTAGACACTGAAATTTTTGCCCATCCTTCTTTGCAAAATAGCTCAAGCTGAGCCAGATTGGATGGAGAGCGTCTGTGAACAGCAATTTTCAAGTCTTGCCACAGATGCTAAATGGGATTTAGGTCTGGACTTTGACTGGGCCATTCTAACACATGAATATTCTTTGATCTAAACCATTCCATTATAGCTCTGGCTGTATGTTTAGGGTCACTGTCTTGCTGGAAGGTGAATCTCCTTCCCAGTCTCAAGTCTTTTGCAGCCTCCAACAGGTTTTCTTCCAGGATTGCCCTGTATTTAGCTCCATCCATCTTCCCATCAACTCTGACCAGCTTCCCTGTCCCTGTTGAAGAAAAGCATCCCCATAGCATGATGCTGCCACCACCATGTTTCACAGTGGGGATGGTGTGTGCAGGGTGATGAGCAGTGTTAGTTTTCCGCCACACATAGCGCTTTGCATTTAGGCCAAAAAGTTCAACTTTGGTCTCATCTGACCAAAGCACCTTCTTCCACATGTTTGCTGTGTCCCCTACATGGCTTCTTATGCCTGTCTTTCAACAATGGCTTTCTTCTTGCCACTCTTCCAAAAAGGCCAGATTTGTGGAGTGTACGACTTATAGTTGTCCTGTGCACAGATTCTCCCACCTGAGCTGTGGATTTCTGCAGCTCCTCCAGAGTGATCATGGGCCTCTTGGCTGCTTCTCTGACCAGTGCTCTCCTTGCTCGCTCTGTCAGTTTAGGTGGACAGCCATGTCTTGGTAGGTTTGCAGTTGTGACATACTTTTTCCATTTTTGAATGATGGATTGAACAGTGCTTCTTGAGATGTTCAGAGCTTGGGATTTTTTTAATAACCTAATCCTGCTTTAAACTTCTCCAGAACTTTATCCCTGACCTGTCTGGTGAGTTCTTTGGTCTTCATGATGCTGTTTGTTCTTCAGTGTTCTCTAACAAACCACTGAGGCCTTCACAGAACAAGTGTATTTATGCTGAGAGTAAATTACACACAGTAGGACTCTATTAACTAATTAGATGACTTCTGAAGGCAATTGATTGCACTGGATTGTATTTAGAGGTATCAGAGCACAGGGGGCTGAATACTAATGCACACCACATTTTTCAGATTTTTATTTGTTTAAAATTTTGAAGACCATTTATCATTTTCGTTTCACTTCACAATTATGTGCTACTCTGTGTTGGTCTATCACATAAAATCTCAATAAAAAACTTTTAAGTTCGTGGTTGTAAGGTGGAAAAATGTGAAAAAGTTCAAGGGGTATGAATACTTTTGCAAGGCACTATATATTTCCTACAGGTGCACCGGGACATTTCACTGTATGCATCACTCCACTTGTCTGTGTTTGTCACATAAAATTCCACTTGCTCAGTTGTGTTAGCAACATAATCAGCAGACATGGTAAATGATACATTTCAGGAGTATAACATTCAATTTAACTTATGAAAGCTCAACAGATGAAGATGAAATTGAAGAAGGGACACCAATTTTATTGGAAGCACCTTTAATGGGAATGTACAAATCAATCCGAGCGAGCCAGCTACCCGATGTGCAATATTTCCACTAGTGGAGCAAAAGTAAACAAAACATTTGGCCATATTGTGTCAAAAATGTCACTTACTAGACATTTAATTTAGTTTATAGAACTGTTATATAAAAGCAATTTCACACTCCTAATTGCCTGGTTTTCCTGAATATCGGCACGGCTCTCAACCTGCAGCTTCAGCTTGTAAAACATTGTTCATGTATTATTGCTTAACTGTATTGCTCCATAAGACATTGTGCAGCATTTCTTCATGTATCTTCTCAAACACAAAGAGAAGCTGGGGTCAGAAAGCAGGATCAGTCTCCTAGGTGATTCAGAAGAAGCTGGGGGTTAAAACTGCTGTGCATCATATTCAAGCAGGGGAATTGAACTTTCTCTAAAACATCCTGCTGAGCTGTTCTGAGCCATCATGGAAACTATGTAATTGTCATTCACAGTAAGAGCTGTTGAGTCAGATTTGGTGGTGGGTTACATCTTCCTTGCATCCATCTTACACCATTTCAGATGAATCAAGTCATTGTGCAGCATCAGCCTTAGATGTCTGGCTTCACACAGATGATGGTAGTGAATGAGTCATTTAACATCAGCTCGTTAGCTATAAACAACAATAACAACAACAACATACATTGTATCTGAATACAAAATACATAGAGGTTTGTTATCTCTACTATCTTTTAGCTAGCTAGCTAGCTACAGTGGTGCTTGAAAGTTTGTGAACCCTTTATAATTTTCTATATCTCTGCATAAATTTGACCTAAAACATCATCAAATTTTCACACAAATCCTAAAAGTAGAGAAAGAGAACCCAGTTAAACAAATTAGACAAAAATATTATGCTTGGTCATTTATTCATTGAGGAAAATGATCCAGTATTACATATCTGTGAGTGGCAAAAGTATGTGAACCTCTAGTCATGAACCAGTGATTTCAAGGTGAAAATAGAGTCAGGTGTTTTCAATCAATGGGATGACAATCAGGTGTGAGTGGGCACCCTATTTTATTTAAAGAACAGGGATCTATCAAAGTCTGACCTTCACAACACATGTTTGTGGAAGTGTATTATGGGACGAACAAAGGAGATTTCTGAGGACCTCAGAAAAAGTGTTGTTGATGCTCATCAGGCTGGAAAAGATGACAAAACCATCTCTAAAGAATTTGGACTCCACCAATCCACAGTCAGACAGATTGTGTACAAATGGAGGAAATTCAAGACCATTGTTACCCTCCCCAGGAGTGGTCGACCAACAAAGATCACTCCGAGAGCAAGGCATGTAATAGTCAGTGAGGTCACAAAGGACCCCAGGGCAACTTCCAAGCAACTGAAGGCCTCTCTCACATTGGCTAATGTTAATGTTCATGAGTCCACCATCAGGAGAACACTGAACAACAATGGTGTGCATGGCAGGGTTGCAAGGAGAAAGCCACTGCTCTCCAAAAAGAACATTGCTGCTTGTCTGCAGTTTGCTAAAGATCACATGGACAAGCCAGAAGGCTATTGAAGAAATGTTTTGTGGACGGATGAGACCAAAATAGAACTTTTTGGTTTAAATGAGAAGCGTTATGTTTGCAGAAAGGAAAACACTGCATTCCAGCATAAGAACCTTATCCCATCTGTGAAACATGGTGGTGGTAGTATCATGGTTTGGGCCTGTTTTGTTGCATCTGGGCCAGGACGGCTTGCCATCATTGATGGAACAATGAATTCTGAAATATACCAGCGAATTTGAAAGGAAAATGTCAGGACATCTGTTCATGAACTGAATCTCAAGAGAAGGTGGGTCATGCAGCAAGACAACGACCCTAAGCACACAAGTCGTTCTACCAAAGAATGGTTAAAGAAGAATAAAGTGAATGTTTTGGAATGGCCAAGTCAAAGTCCTGACCTTAATCCAGTCGAAATGCTGTGGAAGGACCTGAAGTGAGCAGTTCATGTGAGGAAACCCACCAACATCCCAGAGTTGAAGCTGTTCTGTACGGAGGAATGGGCTAAAATTCCTCCAAGCCGGTGTGCAGGACTGATCAACAGTTACCGGAAATGTATAATTGCAGTTATTGCTGCAGAAGGGGGGTCACACCAGATACTGAAAGCAAAGGTTCACATACTTTTGCCACTCACAGATATGTAATATTGGATAATTTTCCTCAATAAATAAATGACCAAGTATAATATTTTTGTCTCATTTGTTTAACTGGGTTTTCTTTATCTACTGGTAGGACTTGTGTGAAAATCTGATGATGTTTTAGGTCATATTTATGCAGAAATTTAGAAAATTCTAAAGGGTTCACAAACTTTCAAGCACCACTGTAGCTAACATGAAGCATCTAGTTCATTAGCATTGGCCTCAAAGCTGTATGAAGCATTGAGGAAAGGAAGTAAACTCACTTTTCTCTTGAAATAAAACTGTTTTGGTTAAATAGCTTAGTAGCCGGCTTGCTCTGTTGATTCTGTGCTGCTTTAAGATACCGCAGAAAGAGCAATTCAGCAATGTGTGAACAAATTGCTGACAAAGCATCAATAGAGATAAACATTAACATGCCAGTTAATAAACACAAGCTCTTGTTTAAGTTCAAAGGTTTTTTGCTTCGTTACTTAATACTCGGTAAGTGTCACAGTCACGGTGATGTTCACTAAAGTTTTTATGCTTCTAAAACCTCTGTACAGCGAAGGAGATTACAACAAAGGTGTCAACGTTGCTAACAAGAAAATCATATTGTATGCCAGTGGACTTTTCAGATTCTTCCCATACTGGCATAATAAAGGCTCAAAAATCGCTAAATGCTACAGCTAAAGCATAGCTGTTGGTGCCTCTGCAACAGCTAATTATATCCTCCAAGTTGTGGATACTTGGGCTGCATCCCAAACAACATACTACTAAATACTGTGTCAGTACACAAATGGTGTCATTACCATTTAGACACAATATTTAGTGTGCAATATGTGGTTTGGGACCAGTGTTAAATTCTAATTGAATGTATTAACTTGTCACTTGCAGCTGTCTGATTAATCCACACAGTGCTGTAGAAGGGTGCAACACAACCCACATTATGGAATGTTATGCTTGTTTTTTTCCCCCCTTCTCTGTAAGCAGCTTGCATCACTAAAAGAGGCTAATACCAAAAATCTTCCACTCTTACATCCAGAAGATTTTAATACAGGACACTCTTATCCGTGACATTCATAAAAATGTTTACTAGCTGGTTTAGCTGGTCAGGTTTCTTTGAAGAGCACTCGTCTTTGTTTCATTCAGAGCACTAATTATGGGGCTCACAGTACATCTTGGACACAAAGGGATTCTCAGAAGCAGTGGGCTACACTTAGCTTGAAAGGTTCACAGCAGGTCTGTTTACGATATGAAAATGCTCTCTTGAGAATGAGGCAAAGGAAGGACCAAATCCACTTATACCCATGTACCCCAGTGAGCCTCAATCCTCACTCAAGGCTAATCTGAACCTACCTATTAGTCATTTATTTATTTACTTATTTGCTACTGTAGCAAGTGAGAAAAGCACTGATTTCGTTGCTACTGTGATCTTTTGGGATTTTTCATTCTCTTGTTAGAGGATACCAGCTTTCCCTACATAAATGGTAAGAGTCTCGGATAAGAAGAGCTGCTCCCAAATCACTCCTCAAAGCATTATACATCCAATACTAGTTTCTTTAACTGACTGAAACTGTTGCCAAAACTACTTCACATAAGCATCAGAAAATGAGTTTTTAATCTCACTCCAGGGCCTCTGGGTCACTTTTAAACATGTTTGAAAATGGAGCTGTAGGATTTCCACAATCTTTCAAGCATTTGCAAATGTCAGAATCAGTCTCTCAGATTAGTGCAGGTGCAGAAGGAATAATGAGTTCATGTCTGTGAAGATTCTCAGTCATCCAGGTCATAGTAAACTGTGGGTGGTAGAAAAGTCCAGTTGCCCTTTTCTACCACCCACAGAATAATGAGTTCGCATTTACTTGGTTGCTACTGAGGCAAAAGTACCATAGCTGGATACATGGTGGAATACATAATGGGCTCCGGTGCATTAGCTGTTATTTATGAACAAATATACAGTATGATAAAACCACGTGTGGATATCTGGAAGGTAATTAGTTCATTATCTTGTCCACTGGGCAACTCAAAGCTCCAGTGTGCTGCTGAGTCCTGTGTTATGCATACCTAGAAGTCAAATGAACTAGACTAGGCAGGTAATTTAAAAACAACAACAAAAATATATATATAACACTTCTCATTTAAACCAAAAAGTTCTATTTTGGTCTCAGCCGTCCACAAAACATTTTTCCAATAGCCTTCTGGCTTGTCCACGTGATTTTTAGCAAACTGCAGACCAGCAGCAATGTTCTTTTTGGAGAGCAGTGGCTTTCTCCTTGCAACCCTGCCATGCACACCATTGTTGTTCAGTGTTCTCTTGATGGTGGACTCATGAACATTAAGATTAGCCAATGTGAGAGAGGCCTTCAGTTGCTTAGAAGTTACCCTGGGGTCCTTTGTGACCTCGTTGACTATTACACGCCTTGCTCTTGGAGTGATCTTTGTTGGTCGGCCACTCCTGGGGAGGGTAATAATGGTCTTAAATTTCCTCCATTTGTACACAATCTGTTGGACTGTGGACTGGTGGAGTCCAAACTCTTTAGAGATGGTTTTGTAACCTATTCCAGCCTGATGAGCATCAACAACGCTTTTTCTGAGGTCCTCAGAAATCTCCTTTGTTTGTGCCATGATACACTTCCACAAACATGTGCTGTGAAGATCAGACTTTGATAGATCCCTGTTCTTTAAATAAAAAAGGGTGCCCACTCACACCTGATTGTCATCCCATTGATTGAAAACACCTGACTCTAATTTCACCTTCAAGTTAACTGCTAATCCTAGAGGTTCACATACTTTTGCCACTCACAGATATGTAATATTGGCTCATTTTCCTCAATAAATAAATGACCAAGTATAATATTTTGTGTCATTTGTTTAACTGGGTTCTCTTTATCTACTTTTAGGACTTGTGTGAAAATCTGATGATGTTTTAGGTCATATTTATGCAGAAATATAGAAAATTCTAAAGGGTTCACAAACTTTCAAGCACCAGTGTGTGTGTGTATGTGTGTTATATATATATATATATATATATATATATATATATATATATATAGAGAGAGAGAGAGAGAGAGAGAGAGAGATAATTATGTATTTTAATAAAGACTTTGGAAAATGAGCAGGTACTTGAATTCCTAGGGGTGGAAACTTTGTGTAGCTAAAGTGTTTATCCTTTACTGATAATATCTATGGTGATGAAGCACTGTGGTTGCACTTTCAACAAAAAGGCAGAAAGTCTTTGACTAACACTTCGGATATGAGCAGTGTTGTATACTCATTTGAGTTAGAATCTTAATTTTTGCTCAATACATGTGTGGTGATTGTGTGATTTGCTGGGATTAAAGGTATACAACAAGTCTGTTTTGCAGTATACTGTATTATACACAGTTGTAATTTTTTCCACATCCTGATTCTGGAAAGATTGTGTAACATCTCATCTCATCTCATCTCATTATCTCAAGCCGCTTTATCCTTCTACAGGGTCGCAGGCAAGCTGGAGCCTATCCCAGCTGACTATGGGCAAAAGGCGGGGTACACCCTGGACAAATCGCCAGGTCATCACAGGGCCGATGTGTAACATCTGTTCAAGCTAATTAATATTCCTAATAATAAAAGGTCTTACCCACAGCCAGACCATGTCCTCAGTTTGTGGGCGTAGTGCAGCAGGTGGTCAGAGAAGAGTAGCCAGAGAAACCACTTAGAAATATGTGAACTAAATGGAGTTTGTTCCAGTTCAATGTAATAAGAAGGGTTTTCTTTTTCAGGATGTTGGACAAGTGATTTAAAAAAAAAAAAAAAACCTCTGGTGTTCATTAATTATTATTCTATCCACATTCTATCCACGTGCACTCTGATTGGCTACTCTACTACTAGGCTATCAGCTCATATATTGTGAGTAGAGTAAAACAAAATGGCGGAGTGTGTTGCTGAACCAACTGAGGATGAAATAAAAACTCTACTTGAAAACAAAACCTCAGAAAATACAAAAAAGCAACAAAATATGGAATAAAAGTATTTGATGGTAAGAATGTATCTTTTTTTTCAATAATTATTGAATTTTTCACAAATTGCTACTGTCATTTTGCCAGTTTGTTTACATTCTCAGCAGAAATTATTTTGTCCGACATTCTGTATAAAGTTTTTATTTATCGAATTTGCAAAAAATAAAAAGGCTCTGTTTCTCAAAATCCAGTGAATGTGGATAGAATAAAACAGTTATTCCACTCAATCTTGTCATACATGGCTTATAGCCAATGTGACGCTATGCACCTCGTCGGCTATCAGCTCATGTATGACTTGATTTCATGGAATAACTGTTAAATATATCTGCAGGATATTGAATTCACTTTTCTACCAGGCAGCTATAAATGAAAAAAAAAAAAAAAACAGTAATCTGGATACATAATCTACTTGTTCTGGATGCTAGCCTGGGCTAGTGATCTGTCCAATCCAAACATGTGTCTTTAGTGGGTTATCTAGTTATTGTGAATAGCTGATATTTTGGAAGTGTACGACAAAGCGGCTCATTATTTTCCAGTCGAAACAAAACAAACAAAAACATCTTTTTAGCCATAACAAGATAATGCCTTCAAATACTTGTAAAGCTGTTATCATGATCTATAACAATGCTTTTTATAAAAAACATAATTGCAAAATGCTACCTTATTTTAAGTGAATAAATACACACTAAAATGCACGTACTTGGATATCTGTGATGCATTTTGTCTGAGAGAGTGAGCCCATGACCCATATTCAATTTATGTCTCTTGTTTGATGCAATATGCAGTCATGTTATTGCCTTAATCTCCTGGGAAATCACATTATTAGCAATGGTAATTGGTTGCAGTTGTGCTGTTGCGCTCTCTAGGACATTCCCCCCAATTTGTTCCATTGCATTACTAGGACACGTAAATAATGAGATCATTTAGCTGTTTTTTAGCAATTTCCTGCTAATATTTCCCAGTTGTAAATAATAGAGGAAGTGTGATAATTGTATGTGATTGGAGTTGACCTTTGAACTATCAGTAGTGGGAAAAACACAAGCACAAATAGTGTTGTTACTAAACCAGAGGGCTCTTGAACACATTTGCATGATTTCTTAGTCACTGAATTATTTAAATGAATTTTTTTCACCGTCATAAGAGAATATGAAATGCTGAACAATTTGATGTTATCAGCTTATGGACACAAACAACAGAGAAGATGAATTAATATTAGAATACAAAACTGGGGATCTGTTTAGAATATAATGAGTGGACATTTAAAGAGACAAAAACAGAGGGCATACACTATAGGAATAATAGAGATAACTACAGGACTAATAGGGTGGCACGGTGATGTAGTGGTTAGCACTGTTGCCTCGCAGCAAGAAGATCCTGGGTTCAGGCCCAGTGGCCGACGAGGGCCTTTCTATAGACACGTGCACCTGCAGTATGTAATAGCAACAACTTCATGAATTTTTTTAATGACAAAATTGAGAATATCCGACAAAAAATTCAAACTACTAATTTAAGGTCAGACAATGTAAATGACCCTGTAGTTAACAATATAACTGTATCAGATCAGCAATTAGAATGTTTTACTCCCCTTAGAGAAATTGAATTACTTTCATTAATCTTCGCATCAAAAGCCTCAACTTGTGTACTAGATCCCTTACTTACACATCTATTCAAACAGATAATACCTGAAGTAATTGAACCGCTTCTAAAAATAATAAATTATTCTCTTAGGATTGGCTATGTACCCAAATCCTTTAAACTAGCAGTTATCAAACCCGTGATTAAAAAAACTAACCTTTATCCCTGTCAGCTGTCCAATTATCGGCCAATATCAAACCTCCCCTTTACGGTATCTCTAAGATCCTTGAAAAAGCTGTGGCACAGCAGTTATGCTCATATTTACATAGGAATAACATCCATTAAATGTATCAGTTAGGATTTAGACCGGGGCAGCACAGTGGTGTAGTGGTTAGCGCTGTCGCCTCACAGCAGGAAGGTCCGGGTTCGAGCCCCGTGGCCGGCGAGGGCCTTTCTGTGCGGAGTTTGCATGTTCTGTCCATGTGGGTTTCCTCTGGGTGCTCCGGTTTCCCCCACAGTCCAAAGACATGCAGGTTAGGCTAATTGGTGGCTCTAAATTGACCGTAGGTGTGAATGTGAGTGTGAATGGTTGTCTATGTGTCAGCCCTGTGATGACCTGGCGACTTGTCCAGGGTGTACCCCGCCTTTCGCCCGTAGTCAGCTGGGATAGGCTCCAGCTTGCCTGCGACCCTGTAGAACAGGATAAAGCGGCTAGAGATAATGAGATGAGATGAGGATTTAGACCTCATCATAGCACAGAGACAGCTCTGGTTAAAGTAGTGAATGACCTACTGTTGGTGTCTGATCAGGGCTGTGTCACACTGCTTGTGTTGCTTGACCTTAGTGCAGCATTTGATACCACTGATCATTCCATTCTTCTGGAAAGACTAGAAAATGTTGTGGGAGTTAAGGGAACGGCCTTCTCCTGGCTCTGGTCGTATTTAACTGATCGCTATCAGTATGTTGATGTAAATGGTGATTTTTCTAGACATACTGAGGTAAAGTTTGGTGTTCCACAAGGTTCTGTCTTGTGTCCACTGCTTTTTTTCTTTATATATGTTACCTCTGGGTGATATTATTCATAAACATTGTATTAATTTCCACTGTTATGCTGATGACACACAGTTGTATGTTTCTGCAAAACCTGATAAGAGACACCAGCTTAATAGAATTGAGGAATGTGTGAAAGACATTAGACACTGGATGCTTATTAATTTCCTTCTGCTTAACTCTGACAAGACTGAAATACTTGTACTAGGACCACATGCAGCTAGAAGTAAGTTTTCTGATTACACAGTAACTCTGGATGGCCTTTGTTTCTTCACGTACAGCAGTAAAAGACCTCGGAGTGATTATTGACCCCAGTCTTTCATTTAAAATTCACATTGATAACATTACCTGGATAGCTTTCTTTCATCTCAGAAATATTGCTAAGATAAGAAATTTAATGTCACTACATGACGCGGAAAAACTAGTTCATGTTTTTGTTACCTCCAGGTTGGATTATTGTAATGTCTTACTGTCTGGATGTTTCAATAAGTGTATAAACAAGCTCCAGTTAGTTCAAAATGCAGCAGTAAGAGTCCTTACTAGAACTAGAAAATATGACCACATCACCCCGTCTTATCCACACTGCATTGGCTCCCAATCAAATTTCGTATTGATTATAAAATACTACTGTTGACCTTTAAAGCACTGAATGGTCTCGCACCACAGTACCTGAGTGAACTTCTGGTCCTCTATGACCCACCATGCCTACTTAGATCAAAAGGTGCAGGCTATCTGCTGGTACCTCGTATAGTGAAGGCTACATCAGGGGGCAGAGCCTTTTCTTACAAAGCCCCACAGTTATGGAACAGCCTTCCAAGTAATGCTCGGGAATCAGACACAGTCTCAGCGTTTAAGTCTAGGCTGAAAACATATCTGTTTAGTCAAGCCTTTTGTTAATGGTGTTTATGAGGTAAAGGAGTAGATCCGGAGGGTCCTCAGACATAGAGTGTTTTGGTAAACTGGGATGTATGGATGCTGTCAGTCCCCCACTCGCTTGCTCACTTGAGTTTGTTGACAGTGTAGTGGCTGGCTGCTTTATGTCCCGGGGCTCCCTCATGCCTGTGGTACCTTCTAGCTCTCCCCTTTTAGTTATGCTGTCATAGTTCGTTTTACCGGAGTCCCTGCTTGTACTCAGTGCAATATGTATACTGTTCCTACTTATTCAGGTAACATTGGCCATACCTAACAACCTGGGTTTTCTCTCTCTTCTCCCCCCCATCTGTCCCTCTGAGTTACATGTCAGTCCTGGGATTGAGATGCTGACTTCTTCTGCTCCTTGGACCTGCCTGATCCATCCTGGTGCCCTGTGTCTGGTTGGAGTTTCATCGCATCGCTCCTGTGGAGGATGGCCCCATGTGGACAGTTGAAAGTCACACTTGGAGGATGCTCTGGACACATATGGCCCTTTTCCACTACCCTTTTTCAGCTCACTTCAGCTCGCTTCAGCTCACTTCAGCCCGACACGGCTCGCGTTTCGACTATCTAAGAACAGTACGACTCAGCTCGCTTCAGCCCTGCTCAGCCCCCAAAACTTGCACGGTTTTGGAGTGGGGCTGAAGCGAGCCGAAGCGAGCCAAACCGAGCCGAGTGGGGCTAGGGGCATGAGGAGACACTCCCCTGTGCACTGATTGGTGAGGAGGAGTGTCCTCACATGCCCACACACGCCCCGCGAGCACGCTGGGATCTGTAAACACCGTAAACCCGGAAGAAGGAGAATTATGAGAATTTCTGAAGCCTTATGCGCCTCGCCTCATCTATACGCTCTTGCCAGTATCTGTTGGCGTTGTCGGTGACAACAAGCCACAGCACCAAGACCAGCAACACTAACGACTCCATGTCCTCCATGTTTATTGTTTACTCTCCGGGTCGTGAGACTACCGCTTAAAAGATCACTGATGTCACTGTTTGCGCCGCCTAACGACATCACCTGACGTCCACCCACTTTCGCTAACTCCACCCAATGTGTCCACCCACTTCCAGCCAGCACGATTCAGCACGGTTGTAGTCGAAATGCAACTCCAACAGCCCCGCTCAGCTCGACTCAGCCCGACTCAGCACGGCACGGCTCAGCCCAACTCAGCCGCGTTGGTAGTGGAAAAGCGGCATTACAGTAATGCTTTTATGGCTGAGGACTACAGTTGACTTGCTAACTTTAGGACTGCAGTTGTCATGAACAGTTTTGCACTCAAGTTTCCATCAATGAAGAGTTTATAACATCAATGAAACTGACTTCATGTTAAAACTGTTAATGTTATAGTCATGTTGTCTGTTGTTGCCCAAATGAGGATGGGTTCCCTTTTGAGTCTGGTTCCTCTCGAGGTTTCTTCCTCTTGTCGTCTGAGGGAGTTTTTCCTTGCCACCGTAGCCACAGGCTTGCTCACTGGGGATACAGTGGTGCTTGAAAGTTTGTGAACCCTTTAGAATTTTCTATATTTCTGCATAAATGTGACCAAAAACATCATCAGATTTTCACACAAGTCCTAAAAGTAGGTAAAGAGAACCCGGTTAAACAAATGAGACAAAGATATTATACTTGTTCATTTATTTATTGAGGAAAATGATCCAATATTACATATCTGTGAGTGGCAAAAGTATGTGAACCTTTGCTTTCGGTATCTGGTGTGACCCCCTTGTGCAGCAATAATTGCAACTAAATGTTTTCCGGTAACTGTTGATCAGTCCTGCACACCGGCTTGGAGGAATTTTAGCCCATTCCTCCATACAGAACAGCTTCAACTCTGGGATGTTGGTGGGTTTACTCACATGAACTGCTCGCTTCAGGTCCTTCCACAACATTTTGATTGGATTAAGGTCAGGACTTTGACTTGGCCATTCCAAAACATTAATTTTATTCTTCTTTAACCATTATTTGGTAGAACGACTTGTGTGCTTAGGGTCGTTTTCTTGCTGCATGACCCACCTTCTCTTGAGATTCAGTTCATGGACAGATGTCCTGACATTTTCCTTTAGAATTCACTGGTATAATTCAGAATTCATTGTTCCATCAATGATGGCAAGCCATCCTGGCCCAGATGCAGCAAAACAGGCCCAAACCATGATACTGTTACCACCGTGTTTCACAGATGGGATAAGGTTCTTATGCTGGAATGCAGTGTTTTCCTTTCTCCAAACATAACACTTCTCATTTAAACCAAAAAGTTCTACTTTGGGGCGGCACGGTGGTGTAGTGGTTAGCACTGTCGCCTCACAGCAAGAAGGTCCGGGTTCGAGCCCCGTGGCCGGCGAGGGCCTTTCTGTGCAGAGTTTGCATGTTCTCCCTGTGTCCGCATGGGTTTCCTCCGGGTGCTCCGGTTTCCCCCACAGTCCAAAGACTTGCAGGTTAGGTTAACTGGTGACTCTAAATTGACCGTAGGTGTGAATGTGAGTGTGAATGGTTGTTTGTGTCTATGTGTCAGCCCTGTGATGACCTGGCGACTTGTCCAGGGTGTACCCCGCCTTTCGCCTGTAGTCAGCTGGGATAGGCTCCAGCTTGCCTGCGACCCGGTAGAACAGGATAAAGTGGCTAGAGATAATGAGATGAGAATGAATGAAGTTCTATTTTGGTCTCATCCGTCCACAAAACTTTTTTCCAATAGCCTTCTGGCTTGTCCATGTGATCTTTAGCAAACTGCAGATGAGCAGCAATGTTCTTTTTGGAGAGCAGTGGCTTTCTCCTTGCAACCCTGCCATGCACGCCATTGTTGTTCAGTGTTCTCCTGATGGTGGACTCATGAACATTAAGATTAGCCAATGTGAGAGAGGCCTTCAGTTGCTTAGAAGTTACCCTGGGGTCCTTTGTGACCTTGCCGACTATTCCACGCCTTGCTCTTGGAGTGATCTTTGTTGGTTGACCACTTCTGGGGAGGGTAACAATGGTCTTGAATTTCCTCCATTTGTACACAATCTGTCTGACTGTGGACTGGTGGAGTCCAAACTCTTTAGAGATGGTTTTGTAATCTTTTCCAGCCTGATGACCATCAACCACACTTTTTCTGAGGTCCTCAGAAATCTCCTTTGTTCATGCCATGATATACTTCAACAAACGTGTTGTAAAGATGAGACTTTGATAGATCCCTGTTCTTTAAATAAAACAGGGTGCCCACTCACACTTGATTGTCATCCTATTGATTTGAAAACACCTGACTCTAATTTCACCTTCAAATTAACTGCTAATCCTAGAGGTTCACATACTTTTGCCACTCACAGACATGTAATATTGGATCATTTTCCTCAATAAATAAATGACCAAGTATAATATTTTTGTCTCATTTGTTTAACTGGGTTCTCTTTATCTACTTTTAGGACTTGTGTGAAAATCTGATGATGTTTTAGGTCATATTCATGCAGAAATATAGAAAATTCTAAAGGGTTCACAAACTTTCAAGCACCACTGTAGATGAGGGATAAAATTAGCTCATGTTTTAAGTTGTTCAAATTCTGTAAAGCTTTGCGACAATGTTTATTGTTAAAAGCGCTATACAAATAAACTTGGCTTGACTTGATGTGTGGAGTTTGCACAAACCCTGTGTCTGCGTGGGTTTGCTCCGGGTGCTCCGGTTTCCCCCACAGTCCAAAGACATGCAGGTTAGGTTAATTGGTGGCTCTAAATTGACTGTAGGTGTGAGTGTGAATGGTTGTCTCTATGTGTCAGCCCTGTGCTGATCTGGCGACTTGTCCAGCGTGTACCCTGCCTCTCACCCATAGTCAGCTGGGATAGGCTCCAGCTTGCCCGTGACCCTGCACAGGATAAGTGGCTACAGATGATGGATGGGTGGATGTAGTAATAATAATAGATTGAGAGAATAATTTGTATTTAATTTCATTTTGAAATGCAAACATTTTTGAGAAAAACTTGAGAACATCCACAGACATTGCCATATAAATGAGTTTTTAGAAAAGTAAAATAATTTTGTATCATACTATTGTTACTGTAGCGGTTTCAATAACTAACTAACAGCTAACAGTAATTTATAGAAATCAAAAGAGCTGACAGAGCACAGGGAACCTTAAAATATTTAACATTTCACATTTTCCTGTGTTAAAACTAGGTGCATTGCATTATGGGTAAAACACATCACTCAGACAATAACACTGTATGCTTACAAAAAAATGAAAATAAAAATTGCATATTAATCTGAACCTTTTCATTCATAAAGATTTGTAATTAAACTGTAGCAGTGTTAACAAATGCATAGGCAACTGCAAATGTTTCAATTTTTTATTTCCTATTACGTCCAGCTAAATTGGGTATTAGAAGATGTCTGGACAATTAAAACAAACAAAAAAGCCTCACTGACTGTAGAATAAAACTTGCCCATGGGTGTCAAACATAGTACATGGTCAAGTACTGGCCCGATGATGGTTTTAAATTAAAATTACCTTGTGGACCAAAATTGAATTGAAATATTAGGGGGAAAAGAGTTGGCAATAAATTATAAATTCAGGGTTATAAACTCGGCTATTAATAAAGTGCGAATGTAAGTGATACATGGAATTCTTCATTAGCAAGCTAAAAACCAGATACCAAGGAATTGTTGCATCATTGGTTGACTACATTTTTTACTTTTTTCCAGGCCACTTAGTGTAGTGTAACATGGCCTGTTACCTAAAATGAGTTTGACACGCCTCGCCTAGCCTGTTGCCTCACAGCAAGAAGGTTCTAGGTTCAAGCCCAGCGGCCAATGGGGGCTTTCTGTGTGGAATTTGCATGTTCTCCCCGTGTCTGCGTGAGTTTCCTCTGGGTGCTCTGGTTTCCCCCACAGTCCAAAGACATGCAGGTTAGGCTAATTGGTGGCTCTAAATTGACTGTGAATGTGAGTGAGTGTGTGTGTGTGTGTGTGTGAATGGTTGTTTGTCTCTGTGTCAGCCCTGCGATGACTTGTCCAGGGTGTACCCTGCCTCTCACCCATAATCAGCTGGGATAGGCTCCAGCTTGCCCGTGACCCTGCACAGGATAAGCGGTTAGGGATAATGGATGGATGTTGGCAATTTATTTACAACTAGACAAATGTTACATATATTACAGGTACCATTAATTTCATTTTGACTAGTAATTAATTATGAGGTCACATTTGCAAATGAGTTGTACCGAACTCCCAATTCAGGACATCTGCAATCCATTACTCACTATCTGAAATGTAAAATGTAGCTATTGATAATTATATTATACTGCAATTACAGACACAAGTAACTATTAACAGTCACAACAATTCAATATACACTATATGACCAAAAGTATATGGACACCTGACAACTCACACCCATATGCACTTGGTGAACAGATTTAATCCCCCTTCTCTGTTATAATATCCTCCACTCTTCTGGGAAGTGTTTGCACTAGGTTGTGGAGCATGGCTGTGGGGATTAGTTCATTCATTCACAGGAGCAATAACTAGTTCAAATACTGATGTTACTTGATGAGGCCTGAGCAGTCAGCATTCTAGTTAATCCTAAAGATGTTCAGTGGGGTTGAGGTCAGGGCTCTGTGCAGGCCTCTCAAGTTCTTCCATTCTGACCTTGGCAAACCGAGTCGTGATGGAGCTTGCCAGTGTTGTACAAATTCACACTTAACAAGAGCTAGCTCAAAGTTTGGTTCACACAAATAAAAATTAACTAGTTCACGTTCATAATTCAGTCCCTAAAATGTACTAGTTCACACTCACTTCTTCCAAGTTTTTTTTTTTAAATGAGCTTTTCTGAGCTATTCTTTTTTTTAGGAGAACCTCATCTTTGTGGCAACAGTTTAGGGAAGAACCACATATGGGTTTGAATGTCAGCTGCACCTGCTTGCACTCAATTCACCTGTTTGCAGCAGCCTCCAAATGGACATTGGCCTGTCAAGATGAACAAGCCCCCTTGGATTCCCTCAATGACGCATCCATCAGACTAGACAACTTGCTCAGGAACCGTCACTGCACAACCCCATGTCTCACCCACCTGCCACAGAGGTCATGGAGCCCGTGGAGATCTCCCTCATCAGAGTGGCTCAATCTAAACATGAGTGATGGTGCAAAGAGGGGCTCTGCTTTTATTGTGGGTCATGCTGTCCTTCCTGTCCAGGAGGCCAAAAGAGTTCCACCTTGGTTGAGAGGGTCCCAAACCCTGCCAGCCCTCTTTTAGTGAGACTGTTTAAAGCCCTTTCCTTTAAATCATTTAAGCTTGATGTTCAGATGGACTCTCAGAATCGGTCCATGTTCTCTTCACCCTGATAGATTCAGGAGCCGCGGGAAACTTCATGGACAGTGAGACCACACAGAGACTCTAAGTGCCCATGCAAGCACTCCAGCAAACCCTAAGCATCCGGGTCATTGATGGTGGGCCCATTGGGAAGGGGTTCTTTGCAACACGCACCAAAGCCCTCATGCCACAAGTCAGTGCCCAACATTATGAGAATATCAAATTTCTGATCACTGAAACCAAGAGCCTCATTTTAGAGTTTCCATGGTTGCAGCAACATGATCCCCAGACTTCCTGGCAGTACAGAGAGATATGGACCATATGGGCTAGCCTTCATGCCCCTTGCGAATCAATGAGCCTTCAACACCCATGACCCTGTCGCTGGTTCACTGATTGTCCTTCCTTCAACCACTTTTGGTAGGTACTAAGCCCTGTATACTGGGAACACCCCACAAGATGTGCCATTTTAGAGATGCTCCGACCCAGTCATCTAGCCATCACAATTTGGCCATTGTCAAAGTCACTCAGATCCTTACGCTTGCCCATTTTTCCTGCTTCCAACACATCAATTTTGAGAACTGACTGTTCTCTTGCTGCCTAATATATCCCACCCCTTGACAGGTGCCACTGCAATGAGATAATCAATGATAGTCACTTCACCTGTCAGTGATCATAATGTTATGGCTAATTGGTGTGTGGTGTGTATATATTGATGATAATGATGATGATGTATATGTAAATTAAAGATGAATTACTCTTTAATTTTTCAACTCAGTTAAAGCATCCTTTACAGCAGTCTATGTGCATGTTTCAGACAAATGACATTAATTTAAAAAGAACTTAATAAAACCTCCAGAACCATTAGAAGCATTTTCCTGCCCTCACCCTCTGTAACTATGTTTTACCTTGAAATATAATCATTATAAATAAATAAATTAAAAAAAAAAAAAATATATATATATATATATATATATATATATATAAATTTTGCATTAGGTGGCACGGTGGTGTAGTGGTTAGCACTGTCGCCTCACAGCAAGAAGGTCCTGGGTTCAAGCCCAGCTGCTGATGAGGGCCTTTCTGTGTGGAGTTTGCATGTTCTCCCTGTGTCCGCGTGGGTTTCCTCCGGGTGCTCCGGTTTCCCCCACAGTCCAAAAACATGCAGGTTAGGGTAACTGGTGGCTCTAAATTGACCATAGGTGTGAATGTGAGTGTGAATGGTTGTTTGTCACTATGTGTCAGCCCTGTGATGACCTGGCGACTTGTCCAGGGTGTACCCCGCCTTTCGCCCATAGTCAGCTGGGATAGGCTCCAGCTTGCCTGCGACCCTGTACAGGATAAAGCGGCCACAGATAATGAATGGATGGATTCACCGTGACATGAATGCATTCATCTCTATAAAATATTTACTTGATACACTCAACAGGAGGAAAATCATCTCAATTTCTTAAAGATCATGGGAAAAAGTAAAGTCTTATTCTTCAAAATTATATACTAAAATATATCTCAACCCTGTTATTTTCAACACTATTACTCATGTAAGAGCAAAATTCAGCCATTAATAGCAAAGAAACCTTGTAAAAATGAGATTGTTGTTTTGAGATGGGTTAACATACAGTATATAACACATTTTGTGAAAAGTAAAATGCATACTTTTAGATTCAATGTTGAAAAGAGTTCCTAGGGTTAAATGGCAGTCCAGTCATAGAATTGCCTAAGTTGTATGATATAGTACAATGTATACAGTATAGTAATAATGAGGCTGGCAGAATCCAGTATTAAAATATACATCATTAAAAATTTATAGTAAGCTACAGTTTAAAGAAGACAAGTCACTGAGTGATAGCTTGAGAATAAGGATTATTTCCAATTATATTGATGTAAAATATTTATTTTGGCTGGAGTCAAAATTTAAAATAAGTCTAACTATGGAGACAAAATCTGTACTGATTATGAAGTCTTTGGGACATGGCTCACAAACCTGGAATTGTCCCAAATTAATTAGGGCTTTTAGTCACACCAACACTCTAAAGGCCAGTTTGGACATGTTCCTGATTCTTGTTCTCGTCTGTGCTCAGTGTCTGGTGCAGCGTTAATATTAATGTTCATTAACAGATTCATTCATTCCTCTACAGTAAACACTTTATCATGGTCAGGGTTGGGGTAGGTCTGGAGTCTACCTGGTAAAAGCGAGCGTAAGGCAGGAGAACTCACACTAGATTATCACAGGGCCCCATACACACACACACACACACACACACACACACACACACACACACACACACACACAGAGTTAGGGGCAGTTAACATAACCTTTCGACTATGACCTGCATGTTTTGGACAGTGGGAAGAAACCAGTGAACCTGGGGGAAACTCACATGAACATGGGGGAAACTGTAAAGACAATAACTTGAGCTCAGAATGGAATCAAGAACCCTTAATCTGTGAGATGACGATGCTACCCACTGCACCACTGTGCAAGATAAGGTGTATAACCTCATGGCTTCGACAATAGTTCCGGCTTTAACATGAATAATAGGTGTATATTAATATCCATCCATCCATCCATTATCTGTAACCGCTTATCCTGTGCAGGGTCATGGGCAAGCTAGAGCCTATCCCAGCTGACCATGGGCGAGAGGCGGGGTACACCCTGGACAAGTCACCAAATCATCGCAGGGCTGACACATCGAGACAAATAACCATTCACACTCACATTCATGTCAATTTAGAGCCACCAATTAGCCTAACCTGCATGTCTTTGAACTGTGGGGGAAAACTGGAACACCCAGAGGAAACCCACGCAGACACGGGGAGAACATGCAAACTCCACACAAAAAAGGCCCATGTCAGCCACTGGGCTTGAACCCAGAACCTTCTTGCTGTGAGATGACAGTGCTAACCACTACACCACCATGCCGCCTATATTAATATGCTAAATCTAATACATTATTGTTTCTAAAGTAACACTTGAGTTGAGTGCCCTCTATAATAAACCTATTTTTAAAAAAATTGTTAAACTGTTAAAACGCATGATGTTCATGAATAAGATTAATTGCCAGTTATAACTGCTGGCAAAGAGATGTGTCATTGTATGTCAAGTCAAGTTTATTTGTATAGTGCTTTTAACAACAGACATTGTGACAGAAAATTAAAGGTCCCATAGCATGACATTTTCACTTTCTGAGGTTTTTTAATGTTAAAATGAGTTCCTCTGACCTTCTTAAGTCACCCCAGTGGCTAGAAATTTCATAATGTGTAAACCAAACTATGCCCAACATTTGAGAATGGCGCGTCAAAACGGCGCGTTGATAAACTCTTCCCTTTACTACGTCAGCAAGGGAGATGATCCCCACGCCCCCCCTCTGGATTCCCACCCACTGTATGGATTGCCCCGCCCAGTTGTAGTGAGGAGACCATAGAGGACACAACAACATGGCATCACCTAAGCGAGCGAAACATGGAAATTGTGCTGTACATGGATGTGACAACACAGAAAAGACTCTGTTTTTACTGCCGACGGGAGAGCCCCTGAAGACGCAGTGGCTTAATTTCATTTACTTCAATAATACGCCGTCGAGTCTACCTAAGACGGTGTATGTTTGTCGGAAGCATTTTCCTGAGGAATGTTTCCACAACTTGGGACAGTACAGGGCAGGTTTTGCACATCAACTGTCACTGGAGCCTGGGTCCGTACCAAGCATCCCTGCTGCATCAGCCACAAACACCGAACAAGTAAGTGTATAACTGTTAAGTCGTTTTGCCATGTTTTAAAATCGGTGCCATGTTAGCCTTGCAATGGCTACATTAGCTGTGCAGCTAACGCCTTCCTGCAGTTAGCCAGGTACTCTGCACTACAAAACCAAAAAGCATGCAGCATGCTCTGTTAAACTGAGTTTAGTCTGGAAATTGACTGTAACTTATGAGCTTATGTTTTGCCGTGTTTTAAAATCGGTGCCATGTTAGCCTTGCAATGGCTACATTAGCTGTGCAGCTAACCGCTTCCTGCAGTTAGCCAGGTACTCTGCGCTACAAAACCAAAAAGCATGCAGAATGCTCTGTTATAATAGCCAATCAAAACAGTTTTTACAAAGACACCCACATTCTTTTTTTTAAGTCACTCGTTCATTTTATTTGTTTGTTTGTTCAGTAAAAACCCAAACATTTGTTGAATTTATTTTATTTCCTCGCGTTGCACCTTAATGACGTCAGCGCGCGGTATTTTTCCCTTCACGGTTTGTTCCTTCTCTCTTGCCATAGTAAGACACCCACATCCGCTTGTTCTGACCCACTGGAGGTAGCGTCACAGTGCTGTTAGCCAATCAGAGGTAACACGTTTACATGTCATTAATATTAATGATAAGACCCGCCCCCACCCTCTACCCTTCCCCGCCTCCTGCTTCTCATTAGCAAAACGACGCACTGGGAAAAGTGCTGAAATGGGGCTTTCTCCCAGGAGGCTATATCTACGTGCCGAGGGTTCATTTCGAGAAAGGCTGCGGATATAAGATCCGGAAACCTCCACGAGCCCGTTTAAAGCATCAACAAACCACCATGCCATGGGTCCTTTAAAGACTTTAAACATGAGCTAATTTTACCCCAATAAATTTATTTATCCCTATGAGCAAGCCTGTGGCGATGGTAGCAAGGAAAATTTCCCTCAGACAACATGAGGAAGAAACTTTGAGAGGAACCAAACTCAGAAGGGAACCCAGCTTCATCTGAGTGATAACAGATAGCATGACTATTCACAAAGTACAACTGTGTAACCAGGAAATTCATTATAGCTTTACCATGAAGTCTATTTTGTTGACGTTATCAACTTTTCATTAATGGAGACTTGAGTGCAAAACTGTTCATGAGGACTGCAGTCTGAAGGTTATCATGACAATTGTAGTCCTCAGCCATCATAGCAAAACTGTAAGAGTCCAGAGCCATCTTTCAAGTGCAATTTTCGACTGTCCATATGGGGCCATCCTCCACAGGAACAATGTGATGAGACTCCAGCCAGACGTAGGGCATTAGGATGGATCAGGCAGGTCTAAGGAGTATGGCACCATGGATGACACCCAGCCTGTATCATTCCATCTAACAGTACAGGCCAATATCCTTCCAAAAGAGAAATGCTGAAAAGGTGCATCTATTGTGACTCCAGTTACAGTGGTGCTTGAAAGTTTGTGAACCCTTTAGAATTTTGTATATTTCTGCATAAATATGACCTAAAACATCATCAGATTTTCACACAAGTCCTAAAAGTAGACAAAGAGAACCCAATTAAACAAATGAGACAAAAATATTATACTTGGTCATTTATTTATTGAGGAAAATGATCCAATATTACATATCTGTGAGTGGCAAAAGTATGTGAACCTCTAGGAGTAGCAGTTAATTTGAAGGTGAAATTAGAGTCAGGTGTTTTCAATCAATGGGATGACAATCAGGTGTGAGTGGGCACCCTGTTTTATTTAAAGAACAGGGATCTATCAAAGTCTCATCTTCACAACACATGTTTGTGGAAGTGCATCATGGCACACACAAAGGAGATTTCTGAGGACCTCAGAAAAAGCGTTGTTGATGCTCATCAGGCTGGAAAAGGTTACAAAACCATCTCTAAAGAGTTTGGACTCCACCAATCCACAGTCAGACAGATTGTGTACAAATGGAGGAAATTCAAGACCATTGTTACCCTCCCCAGGAGTGGTCAACCAACAAACATCACTCCAAGAGCAAAGCAAGTAATAGTCAGCGAGGTCACAAAGGACCCCAGGGTAACTTCTCAGCAACTGAAGGCCTCTCTCACATTGGCTAATCTTAATGTTCATGAGTCCACCATCAGGAGAACACTGAACAACAATGGCGTGCATGGCAGGGTTGCAAGGAGAAAGCCACTGCTCTCCAAAAAGAACATTGCTGCTCGTCTGCAGTTTGCTAAAGGTCACGTGGACAAGCTAGAAGGCTATTGGAAAAATGTTTTGTGGACAGATGAGACCAAAATATAACTTTTTGGTTTAAATAAGAAGGGTTATGTTTGGAGAAAGGAAAACACTGCATTCCAGCATAAGAACCTTCTGTGAAACATGGTGGTTGTAATATCATGGTTTGGGCCTGTTTTGCTGCATCTGGGCCAGGACGGCTTGCCATCATTGATGGAACAATGAATTCTGAATTATAACAGCGAATTCTCAAGGAAAATGTCAGGACATCTGTCCATGAACTGAATCTCAAGAGAAGGTGGGTCATGCAGCAAGACAACGACCCTCAGCACACAAGTTGTTCTACCAAAGAATGGTTAAAGAAGAATAAAGTTAATGTTTTGGAATGGCCAAGTCAAAGTCCTGACCTTAATCCAATGGAAATGTTATGGAAGGACCTGAAGCGAGCAGTTCATGTGAGGAAACCCACTAACATCCCAGAGTTGAAGCTGTTCTGTACGGAGGAATGGGCTAAAATTCCTCCAAGCCGGTGTGCAGGACTGATCAACAGTTACTGGAAATGTTTAGTTGCAGTTATTGCTGGACAAGGGGGTCACACCAGATACTGAAAGCAAAGGTTCACATACTTTTGCCACTCACAGATATGTAATATTGGATCATTTTCCTCAATAAATAAATGACCAAATCTAATATTTTTGTCTTGTTTGTTTAACTAGGTTCTCTTTATCTACTTTTAGGACTTGTATGAAAACCTGATGATGTTTTAGGTCATGTTTATGCAGAAATATAGAAAATTCTAAAGGGTTCACAAACTTTCAAGCACCACTGTTACAATTTGTATGAAGAAATCTTCTGAAAACAAGATATGTTTTAAATTGGCTGACATTCTAGAAAGATTACTAACTAAACATGAGTTCTATCATTGAGAGAAGATGAGACATACAGCTTTGTCCTGTGTACACTGAACATGAGTAACTTCCTCAGTAAGAGAAGCTGCAAGCCTTCACTCTACTGTGATGATCTTGCTATGAGAATCGTAAGACAGATTAAGGAGTTCAGTTTATCTCCTGTGGTCACCATTTCACTTCAGCCCACATACTTAGCTGTCTGCACTATCACTGTGTCTAATCAAAATTGTAATTGCCTTCTACTAATGCTCCTTTGAGCAGGCAGAGAAATGCCGACAGCTTAATCACTCTCCCTGTTGTTCGATGGAGCCGATGAGCCGTGGCCTGAAAGTACCACTTTGTTCAAGTAGCTCAGTTTTAGAAAACTTCAGTATAAATGCAGTACTACAAATATTAAAGTATAGAGTGTAAGGATCCCACTTATATCCTAAGGTTCAGTCTACAATTTGAAAAAAGACTCTCCAATACCATATTTCTCTTCTTTAAATATAATAATCAAGCATATAAAACGTGTTTGGATTGTGATCTGAAGACAGCTGCATAACAAAGACTTCACTCTTAAGAGATGCAAAGCAAATAGCACCCATTTCGCATGACGCAGAAGGTTGGGCAAACAGACATCACGATGCATTCTTTCATCATTTACCTCATTTGTATGGTTTTTTCAATGTGCATCTAAAGATAGTCACCTTGCAATTGCAAAAAGGATCTTATCGTGTTAAAAATAAGTCTCCATGTTCCTGCTAATTTAGAATCACAATCAACCATCTCAAAGCTCATTACTCTTAAAATTACAGACTGCATCGTTTATAATCAATGCAAATTATTTTGACTTTTTAAAATTTAGATTCTATGCAGCTGAAAAAGAAAATGATGCACTTAAAATCTACATGCTCCAGATATCGGAGAAACATACAGGCCATCAGAACCAGGAGAAAAAAAACCCAAAAAAACTTTTGACTTTTTTTTGCAAGCATCAAGGAAGGAAGACGTGAAGACGTGGTAAAGTGGATAATCATGTTATGTGAGATGGCATTATGTAACTCCCTTTTTTCTTTTTAAAATCCAATCTTAGGTGCATAATGCATAGAGGCAGTTGGCCTGAAAATGGCAGATTAACCTTAGCTTTCAGGCTGAAAATACTTGAGTGCATGTTAGATGTGCAACGAAGCAGGATGTTGTCAGTTCATCGCAAGGCACTATGCATACACACATTCACTAAATCGTAATTGCTTTCTACGAACGTGACTGTGCATATTAAATAACCAATAACTGGAGGTAACATCAGTAGCTACATTTACATGGACCCTAATGATTCATTAATAATTGGATTCAAGCTCGATCGGAATGACATTTCTTCATGTAAACAGCTCGATTGGAATGAAATCGGAATGGTTGAGAACTTAATTGGATTGAAAGGGGTGGTTTAGACCTCTGATAATCCATATGATAGGTAAATATTAGCCATATACACACTCAATCTGATTACCTTGTGTGCCTGTAACCTTCTGTGCATGTTCATTACACCTCCACTCAGTGATGGCATCATGATGTTTAATGAATCTGAGAAACATGGTGGCATGAAACTGCCAGCTATGTTGGATTGTGTGTGTACCAGAAATTCTGCTCTTGATAGCTTGAGACTATAATCATGAGCTACTTTTCATCATCCTTGGCAAACTAGGCTGTCCATCAAAGTTCACAAGAATCATCAAGAAGCTATATACTGATGTACATGCAAGACTCATTACTGATGGTGAATTTACCCAGCCTCTTCAATACAATAGTGGTGTTAAACAAGGCTGCAAACTAGTACCTATGTTCTTTGGCATATATTCAGCAGTGCTACTGTGGTTGACTTTCAAGGATGTCAAGCATAAATGGAGTATACAGATTAGATTCCATTATGATGGTGATCTCTTTAATATGAGCAGACTTAAGGCAAAGACTAAAATACTAACAGAGTACATCAGGGAGGCCCAGTACCCTGACGACATTGCGATATTCAGCGATACGCCAGAGGGCTTGCAGCTGCTTCTGACATCCTACAACAACTTGGCAAAGTACATGGGCCTGCGTATTAATACAACCAAAACAGAAACCATGGGCATTGGTAATACAGCAGATTTTTACATAGACGGTACTAAATTAGCCAATGTCACCCACTTTAAGTACCTCGGCACCTATGTCACCAGTGACTGCTCTATGCAGGAGGAACTACCACCTTGTATTCAGGCGACATCGTGTGCATTTGGTCGATTACGGAAGAGAGTGTTTGATTGGCATGACCTAACAGTCTCAACTAAAATCAGTGTGTATAATCAGTGCCTAATGCCTATTCTAATGTATGGTAGTGAGATGTGGATTTTATATCAACATGAGGTTAAGCAGCTTCGTACAATACAGCAGCACCATCTATGTCTTATCTTAAAGATTAAATGGGATCATTTCGTCAGCAATGAAGATATGCTGGAGAGGGTGGAGGTCGATGACATCAAATTGCAGTTAGTGAAAAGTCGCTTAGAGTGGTTTGGTCATGTCTGTTGAATGAATGACGGCAGACCAGCAAAGGAACTCTTATATGGTGAACGGGCTCATGGTTCTCAACCGATAGGATGTCCTAAACTTCACTTTAAAGACACTTGTAAGAATGCTTTAAAGTGCGGCTGCTTCTTAGATGTATGGCAAACTTGGGTGGAAAACAGACAAAAATGGAAAAAGCTAATAAGTTTAGTGTGCGACTCTTACAACTTGAAGAGAATCACAGAGTACGAGAAGCGCAAGGAAAGGAGAAGAGAGAAGAAGAACTGATACTATACGTTGTTCTTTTTTTAACCAGTTTTTGGGCTCAGGCATCAACATATAGAGGATATTATACGGTTCCACGAAGCTATGAAGTTTATCTTCGAGTAGTGAACATATTCATGAGTGAGCAAAATGAAGAAGTGAAATATTTTTCAACACAAGAACATAAACTTCATATCTTCATGCCACTGTGTAATGTTCTTTATTTTATATGGACACATATGCAAAAAGGGGTGGCACGGTGGTGTAGTGGTTAGCGCTGTCGCCTCACAGTAAGAAGGTCCGGGTTCGAGCCCCGTGGCCGGCGAGGGCCTTTCTGTGTGGAGTTTGCATGTTCTCCCCGTGTCCGCATGGGTTTCCTCCGGGTGCTCCGGTTTCCCCCACAGTCCAAAGACATGCAGGTTAGGTTAACTGGTGACTCTAAATTGACCGTAGGTGTGAATGTGAGTGTGAATGGTTGTGTCTATGTGTCAGCCCTGTGATGACCTGGCGACTTGTCCAGGGTGTACCCCGCCTTTCGCCCGTAGTCAGCTGGGATAGGCTCCAGTTTGCCTGCGACCCTGTAGAAGGATAAAGCGGCTAGAGATAATGAGATGAGAATGAGACATATGCAAAAAATATGCAAGTTAATCAAAATAATTTTAATTTTGAACCGGCTTGCCATTTTGACAACGTGCATCTGGTCAGCTGGAAAACACTGGGGGTGATGTCATCAGAGTAAAATATCAGGAATTATTATACATACAGGACACTTTTTCAATGGAATAAAAACATTTATTCTGTTCCCTTCTAGTGGTTTTCATTCATTTGGTTTTAGCATGCAATATTGTTAGCATATCGCTTATCCTACATGTATTACGTCACTCTACCCAATGAAGAATGATCATGCGATATTATTACAATATTGCACGTTGTCAAGACAACACGACATCACATGTTGAAGACGTAAAACTTCTGCGCTAGTGAGCGACTGTGAAAATTTGTAAACAAACATGGCCGCCAGGTTTGCTTCATTAAAAACAGAAGATTTTGAGAGAATTTTGGCTGCCAGGTCACTCCATTGCGTGTAGCTGCCAATGTTGATTTTAAAAATAAATAAGTAAATTACACAGGGGAAAAAAAAAAAAATAATAATAATAGGGGGGCGGCACGGTGGTGTAGTGGTTAGCGCTGTCGCCTCACAGCAAGAAGGTCCGGGTTCGAGCCCCATGGCCGGCGAGGGCCCTTCTGTGTGGAGTTTGCATGTTCTCCCCGTGTCCGCGTGGGTTTCCTTCGGGTGCTCCGGTTTCCCCCACAGTCCAAAGACATGCAGGTTAGGTTAACTGGTGACTCTAAATTGACCGTAGGTGTGAATGTGAGTGTGAATGGTTGTCTGTGTCTATGTGTCAGCCCTGTGATGACCTGGCGACTTGTCCAGGGTGTACCCCGCCTTTCGCCCGTAGTCAGCTGGGATAGGCTCCAGCTTGCCTGCGACCCTGTAGAACAGGATAAAGCGGCTAGAGATAAAGAGATGAGATAATTTGGCTTGACTGTGCTAGCACTGGCCTTCGCTAACACTACACTGGCTAGAAGGTAACTGGACTGTTGCACTAACAGCATCGAGTTGTGGCTCAGATAGCGTTGGCCTTCGAGAATGCTGATATGAAGAGAGTGTGTATGTATTATAATAATAATAATATTGGCTGGCTTTTTTGTGATATATCAGATATATTCCATTCCACTAGCATGATATTGAACTTGTCTTCGACTCGTCTTCATATCGTCAAGCCAATGTGTGATTTTCATTTTATTATATTGACACATTCGCAAACAAAAAGACCCAAATTTATCAAAACAATTCATTGATTTCCTCATGAGTGAGGATATTGAAAAATATGTCACGGTTGTAGTTCTCAAGGTCCCAGATGTATTTTGTATGAAAAATATGAGTGGCGTATTTCCCTGTAAAACACTCATGTCTATGTAATATAAACATGTACATCTATCTGATCGCTTTCATGTCAACTGTATGTTTCGAATCGCAGATCAGAATGAATAAATTCTGCATGTAAAAAATGTGTGCATGTAAAGTAGCTACTGACTTTCTGTTTGCCTTTGAAAAATGCTCTCAGCATACAATGTTCCTAATTGGTGTGCGTGTGTGTTTTTAAACCAGGTCATAACTATCCCATAGAGAGTCAACATTCTATCAATACTGCAACCAACCTAGCAGTGCTGTGTGAGTTTGGAACTATCAAGCTAAAGCAGCATTGTGCTTGTGGCTTTCTGTTCAGATTCTGGCCTGCACTATGGGATGACATAACTCAGCCATTACAGTCTTACCCTGGAGCTGCTTACACTGAAAGCCACACTGCCACATCTATCTATTTGACCTTGCCCCTGAGTCAAAAAGCAAAAGAAAGAAAAATGCCAGCTGTCCAGATTTCTTTTATTTAGCGCTTGGAGGAGAAATATGACTCAATTGAAGCACAGGGATCTGGACAGCTGAGCCGTACTGAGATGGCACGATGCACTGCGGCCATCGAGCCCAAGACAGTGACACAGTGTCGAGGTTTCTGCAGTCAAAGCCAGACCGGTGTATGACAAATGGCATGAGCAAGCAAGAAACATCTGTTATTCATCATTCCTCCCCATCATGGATCCATCCCACTGGTGCAGTGCCAGCCAGCTTTAAAGATGGAGGTCAGATCTGCAGGGGTATAGGGCATGGAGGTTAACACGAGTCACATCCAAAGAGAAAGTCTGCATCCCAGTGAATGGATTTACATGAAAATCTTGAAGAGTATTTCTGTGTTTGACAACACTGTGTTCACACTATGGCTAATTATGGCTGTTAATCCACTGCTTAATTTACAGTGGTTGGTAGTGTGAGTAAAGTAAAAGTATGGATATTTGCAAATGCTATAAAATATGATATACATGAAGGTTCGATTGAGAAGTTTTTGTATTGTTGCCCCATTTCCCCCCAGTGTAGTTAACAATTTATTCTTAGCGTGGTCTTCCCTGTTGCTACCAGCTTACCAAGGTACAAAAAATAATGCTTTTTACAACGCACTTGTTTAATGAGCTGCTCATGCAATGCCATTTTGCAGCTGAACACACTTGAAGGAGAGAAATAAATGCACAATCCTGTATATTACATTACATTAATGACATTTAGCAGATGCTCTTATCCAGAATGATGTATAACATACCTAGAGCAGCATGGGGAGCAGTTGTGGGTTAGGTGCTTTGCTCAAGGGCACTTTAACCATTCCTGCTGGACCAGGGAATCAAACCAGTGCCCTTTTGGTCCCAAAGCTACTTCTCTAACCATTAGGCCATGACTTCCTCATGTACACAAGCACTAAGAGACAACTTGGCTAATATACCATCTTTTTAATTTTACCAAGAAGAGAGCAAGGTCACTCAGAGATCAGGAACAGTTAGACAAGTTTGTGAGCTAAACAGTAGCAATAACTATTAAAAGAACAAACAAAGAAATAACTATTTGACAAGGAACACAATAAAGAAAACCGCAAACCAAATAACAAATTTTGTAAAAACGTTTTGAACATGCAGTGTCTTGGTACTATCCACATAATTCATCTTACTGTAATCTAACCCTAACAATAAATAGATTCAAAAAGTTATTTACCAAAGGAAAATGTACAGTATATTCATTATTATTCTATCCACATTCACTGGATATGAGTAATCGCATACTCTGATTGGCTACTCTACTACTAGGATATCAGCTCATATACCATGAGTAGAGAAAAACAAAATGGCGGAGTGTGTTGCTGAATCAACCCAGGATGAAATAAAAACTATACCTGAAAACAAAACCCCCAAAATACAAAAAAGCAACAAACTATAGAATAAATGTATTTGATGGTAAGAACATCTTTTTTATTTTCCAAGAATTATTATTACAATATTTTTCACAAATTGCTCCTATCATTTCATCAATTTGTTTGCATTCTAAGCAGAAATGATTTTGTAGGACATTTTGTATAAAGTTTTTTATTGAATTTGCAAAAAATAAAATGCTCCATTTCTTAAAATCCAGTGAATGTGGATAGAATAAAACAGTTATTCCACTCAATCTCGTCGTACATGGCTTATAGCTGACTCGGTACTACGTGCCTCATTATAGCCAGCTATCAGCTCATGTACAACTCAATTTCATGGAATAACTTAAATATGGTGAAGCTTTTTTTGAAATGAGATTTTTATTTAATATTGATGGAACAAGTCTGTAGAGAGTATCCTTAGCATCCAGAGAGCTGCTGTAACATAAGTAATAACAGGAACTAAGTTGTTTTGATGCTCCACAGCCTTCAATACAACTATAAACGGATAAAAAGTACAATGTGTTGTTCATTAATTAAAAAAAAAATTGTAATCACTGGCAAACTGCTGTGGCATAAAAAAATGAAACACTTTGGGGTGGTAACATTAACTGGGCTTTGTGTTGGGTCTCACCCCATCATTGTTTATTTTCCTATAACAGCACAGCCCCATTGTATTTTATTCCAGCATTTGGAATTGCACTTCAGGATGCAGTTTGGTTTCTTATATACATTTCTAAACTTCTATGATACACAAATATCATTAACAGGAACAACTGCTAATCATTTCCTTGGGGAAATGTCAAAAGCAGTGACAAATGTAGCCTTCCAAGTAGTGTTCAGGAATCAGACACAGTCTCAGTGTTTAAGTCTAGGCTGAAAACATACGGTATCTGTTTAGTCAAGCCTTTTGTTAATAGTGTTTATTAGGTAAAGGAATAGATCTGGAGGGTCCTCAGGCATAGTGTGTTTTGGTAAACTGGGATGTATGAATGCTGTCAGTCCCCCACTCACTTGCTCACTCGAGTTTGTTGACGGTGTAGTGGCTGGCTGCTTTATGTCCCGGGGCTCCCTCATGTCTGTGTTACCTTCTGGCTCTTTCCTTTTAGTTATGCCATCATAGTTAATTTTGCCAGAGTCCCTGCTCGCACTTAGTGCAAAATGTATCCTGTTCTTACTCATTAGGTGACATTGGGCATACCTAACAACCTGTGTTTTCTCTCCCTCCCCCCAACTCTGTCTGTCCCTCTGAGTTACATGTCAATCCTGAGATCGAGATGTTGACCTCTTCTGCTCCTTGGACTTGCCTGGTCCATCTTGATGCCCTACATCTGGCTGGAGTCTCCTCACATCGCTCCTGTGGAGGACAGCCCCCTATGGACAGTCAAGTCACACTTGGAAGATGGCTTTGGACACTTACAGTAATGCATTATGTCTGAGGACTACAGTCGACTTGCTAACTTTAGGACTGCAGTGGTCACAAATAGTTTTGCACTCAAGGTTCCATCAATGAACAGTTTATAACTTCAACAAAACAGACTTCATGTTAAAACTATAATGATTTTCCTGGTTACACAGTTATACTTTGTGACTCTACAGGACACTATTATAGAAGCAAGTTAATTATAATCACGTTATCCATTATCACTCAGATGAGGATGGGTTCCCTCTAGAATCTGGTTCCTCTTGAAGTTTCTTCATGTCGTCTGAGGGAGATTTCCTTGCCACCATCATAACGTCTTGGGCATGACATTAAAACGTCTTGGGCATGACATTAAACTGCAACCAGTGATAGGGCTACATTCCGGGAGATCTGTGGTTGTGGGGAGTGTGAAGTGACCCCTTAGCTATCACTACTGGTAGCTCTGGCCCAGAGCAGCAGCACCTGTAAGGACTCCAACTGTGGGTCAAATAGTACTTTTAGTCTACTTCCCTTTCCTGGGGGTAGTACCTGTAGAGGCGGTTGCTGTCCCATTGGGTCAGTCACCGACTAAGCAGGAAGTGGTCTTTTTTTTTGGAGCACACTAAGCCCAGTTAGTGTTGGCTACAGGTTGGCATCAGGAAGGACATCCAGCTGTAAAACCTCATCCAATATACTGAAATGGCAAGTTGGCATACAGATAAAGGTGTAGGCAGTGCCGGTAGCAGTCACCGACTTGCTGCTGGTAGTGTCTCGGGCTTGGCTGACTTTCGGGTGTGGAAGGCAGGGTCCGGCCATCAAGGCAAATCATGCGAGCACCCAGTGAAGTTGAAGTTCAGGGTTGGCTCATTAAATGTGGCCACTTTGAAGGGACATAGCGGTGAAGTTGTGGAAACACTCACTTGAAGAAGGGTTGATCTCTGCTGCCTACAAGAGACCAGGTGGTCCGGAGGCCTGGATGCGAACCAAGCTTGGTATATCAAAGGAAAGGATTCCCGCTATAAGTTTTACTGGTGCGGGAACAAGCAAGGTCAAGGCGGTGTAGGCATCATGCTCGTTGAGAAGTGGGCCGAGAAGGTTTGTAAGGTCCAAAGTATCTCAGATAGGATCCTCCTGTTGAGACTCATCATTGGCAAGTCCGTCATCACCTTCCTCTCCATCTACGCACCTCAGATCGGATGCCCAGATGCTGAAAAAGAGTGCTTTTACGATCAGTTGCAGAGCACCATCGCCAAGATTCCCACCTCAGAGACCCTCTTACCTATCGGTGAATGGAATGGTCATATTGGTGGGGACGCCCAAGGTTTTGAGGAGGTCCACAGTGGTCATGGCTTTGGCGATTGGAACACGGAAGGGGAGAGAATACTGGAATTTGCCTTGGCAAATGACCTGCTCATTGGAAACACTTTTGTTCATCAAGAGGGAGTCCCACCTAATTACCTACACTTCTGGAAACCACAGGACACAGATTGACTATGTACTGTTCCTCCGGAGCTTCAGAAAGGCTGTCACCGACATAAAACTCATCCCCGGTGAAAAATGTGCTTGGCAACAGCAGCTGTTAGTGTGTGATTTTGTAGTATGCACCCCTGCAGTTTACAGTGGCGCTTGAAAGTTTGTGAACCCTTTAGAATTTTCTATAGTTCTGCATAAATATGACCTAAAACATCATCAGATTTTCACACAAGTCCTAAAAGTAGATAAAGAGAACCCAGTTAAACAAATGAGACAGAAATATTATACTGGGTCGTTTATTTATTGAGGAAAATGATCCAATATTACATATCTGTGAGTGGCAAAAGTATGTGAACCTCTAGGATTAGTAGTTAATTTGAAGGTGAAATTCGAGTCAGGTGTTTTCAATCAATGGGATGACAATCAGGTGTGAGTGGGAACCCTGTTTTATTTAAAGAACAGGGATCTATCAAAGTCTGATCTTCACAACACATGTTTGTGGAAGTGTGTCATGGCACAAACAAAGGAGATTTCTGAGGACCTCAGAAAAAGCGTTGTTGATGCTCATCAGGCTGGAAAAGGTTACAAAACCATTTCTAAAGAGTTTGGACTTCACCAATCCACAGTCAGACAGAATGTGTACAAATGGAGGAAATTCAAGACCATTATTACCCTCCCCAGGAGTGGTCGACCAACAAAGATCACTCCAAGAGCAAGGCATGTAATAGTTGGCGAGGTCACAAAGGAACCCAGGGTAACTTCTAAGCAACTGAAGGCCTCTCTCACATTGGCTAATGTTAATGTTCATGAGTCCACCATCAGGAGAATACTGAACAACCATGGTGTGCATGGCAGGGTTGCAAGGAGAAAGCCACTGCTCTCCAAATCATTGCTGCTCGTCTGCAGTTTGCTAAAGACCACGTGGACAAGTCAGAAGGCTATTGGAAAAATGTTTTGTGGACGGATGAGACCAAAATAGAACTTTTTGATTTAAATGAGAAGTGTTATGCTTGAAGAAAGGAAAACACTGCATTCCAGCATAAAAACCTTATCCCATCTGTGAAACATGGTGGTGGTAGTATCATGGTTTGGGCCTGTTTTGCTGCATCTGGGCCAGGACGGCTTGCCATCATTGATGGAACAATGAATTCTGAATTATACCAGCGAATTCTAAAGGAAAATGTCAGGACATCTGTCCATGAACTGAATCTCAAGAGAAGGTGGGTCATGCAGCAAGACAACGACCCTAAGCACACAAGTCGTTCTGCCAAAGAATGGTTAAAGAAGAATAAAGTTAATGTTTTGGAAGGGCCAAGTCAAAGTCCTGACCTTAATCCAATGGAAATGTTATGGAAGGACCTGAAGCGAGCAGTTCATGTGAGGAAACCCACTAACATCCCAGAGTTGAAGCTGTTCTGTACGGAGGAATGGGCTAAAATTCCTCCAAGCCGGTGTGCAGGACTGATCAACAGTTACCGGAAACGTTTAGTTGCAGTTATTGCTGCACAAGGGGGTCACACCAGATACTGAAAGCAAAGGTTCACATACTTTTGCCACTCACAGATATGTAATATTAGATCATTTTCCTCAATAAATAAATGACCAAGTATAATATTTTTGTCTCATTTGTTTAACTGGGTTCTCTTTTATCTACTTTTAGGACTTGTGTGAAAATCTGATGATGTTTTAGGTCATATTTATGCAGAAATATAGAAAATTCTAAAGGATTCACAAACTTTCAAGCACCACTGTATAAGCACAAGTTCACACCTTGGTTGCAGACCTGGAAGTTAAGCCTAGGTCACAACCGGACGTACGATTTTTTGGCCATGCGATTTTTGGCGTTTCCCCAAATCGCTGCGGGTTTTTTTTGTTCATGGAGAAAGACACACGTTGGCCATAAGTTTGTTTTGCAACCTGAAAAAAACGTAAGTGCCCGTAGAGTTTGTTTGACATGACAAAGAACCTCTGCGGCCGGTCTGCTCGAAAATCAGCACGTCACACGCGCGCCCTCTGTGCGTTTCACGTGCGCCCTCCGTGCATTTCTTGTGTTTTTTGCACATAGACCAGCCGTAGGAGCACGTACGGCCGGTTGTGACCGAGGCTTTACAGGACCCTGCGGTTGCTAGGGAATTCCGTGAGACCTTCGTATCCAAGGTTGGGGCAGCTACAACCAGTGACCCAGATGTGGCGGAGTCGTGGTCGAGGTTGAAGACATCGCTCCTAGAAGCGGCTGCCAAAGTGTGTGGTTACTCCAAGAACCATCAGTGGAAACCTGAGACCTGGTGGTGGGACGATCATGTAGACGAGGCTGTGTCTGTGAAAAGGGCTCAGTTTAAGGTTTACAACTCCCTCAAGAAGCTAGGTAAAACTGCTGAGGCTAAAGTTGCGAAAACTTCCTACAATGAAGCCAAACACCTCGCGAAGCATGCTGTTTGGCTGGCCAAATCTGATGCCGAGAAAGAGACATTTGCTGTCATCGACACTCATGGTGAAGATGTGTACCACATCGCCAAGCAGATGGGGCGTTCAAACCAGGACGTTGTAGGTGAAAAGTGTGTCCGTAATGATGCAGGTGAACTCACTCTCAATGACGAGGATAAGATGAAGGCTTGGGTCGAACACTACAGCAGGCTCTTGAATGTGGAATTCGAGTGGCCAATGGATGAACTCCCCGAGGCTGCTCCTGTTGTAGGATCTCCTCTGCCAGTCACCACTGAGATGATTAGCAAAGCACTGTGCAAAATGAGGTTTGGTAGAGCTGTAGGCCCTTCGGGCATCAACGCTGAGATGCTAAAAGCTGCGGGTGAGGAGGGTATTGAGTTGACTAGGCAACTGGCTGAAGTGGTTTTCAGTAATGGAACTGTGCCCAGTGAGTGGGAGAAGAGCTTCATCCTAAACCTCTATAAGGAGAAAGGTGAGGCCTTAGACTGGGGCAACTATAGGGGCTTCAAGCTCACGGACCATGTCATGAAGTTACTGGAATGCGTGTTGGACTCAGCTATCTGTAAGATGGTGAACATTGACAATCTTCAGTTCGCCTTCATGCCTGGCAGAGGCACCACTGATGCCATCTTTATCGTGCATCAGCTACAAGAGAAGTTCATTGCTGCAAATAAACCTCTTCATTTCGCCTTCATTGATCTGGAGAAGGCCTTTGACTGAGTTCCAAGAAGGGTATTGTGGTGGGCACTGAGAAGTCTTGGTGTAGAGGAGTGGGCTGTGAAGGTGATCCAGGCCATGTGTACAAATGCCAGGAACCGTGTGTGGGTCAATGGACAATACAGCAGGGAGTTCGGTGTTGGAGTAGGGGTGCATCAGGGATCAGTCCTCAGTCCCCTGCTGTTCATCCTTGTCTTAGAAGCTCTGTCCTGTGAATTCCATACCGGGGTGCCCTGGGAGCTCCTTTACGCTGATGACCTAGTAATCATTGCAGACTCCCTGGAAGAATGTATCACAAGACTGAAGGTTTGGAAGTTGGGCATAGAAAGCAAAGGCCTATGGGTTAACATGAAAAAGACAAAGATCTTAATATCTGGCCAGGGTCTAAACAAACTGGAGGACACTGGCTCTTTCCCGTGTGCTGTATGCCGTTCCGGTGTTAACTCAATCCAGTGCACCGAGTGTGGGTTCTGGGTCCACAAGAAATGCGTGGTGGCTTGCTGGCCGTGCAGAATTACATCTGTCCGAGGTGTCGAGGAGAAGCAAGACCACTTGATGGTTGCCCTACAATACAAGTCACAGTGGACGAGGAGGTGCTGGATGTGGAAGCCAGCTTCTGCTACCTCGGGGATATGCTCTGTGCTGGTGGTGGGTGTCAGCTCACTGCCATTACCAGATGCTGCATCTCATCTCATCTCATTATCTCAAGCCGCTTTATCCTTCTACAGGGTCGCAGGCAAGCTGGAGCCTATCCCAGCTGACTACGGGCGAAAGGCGGGGTACACCCTGGACAAGTCGCCAGGTCATCACAGGGCTGACACATAGACACAGACAACCATTCACACCTACGGTCAATTTAGAGTCACCAGTTAACCTAACCTGCATGTCTTTGGACTGTGGGGGAAACCGGAGCACCCGGAGGAAACCCACACGGACACGGGGAGAACATGCAAACTCCACACAGAAAGGCCCTCGCCGGCCCCGGGGCTCGAACCCAGGACCTTCTTGCTGTGAGGCGACAGCGCTAACCACTACACCACCGTGCCGCCCCCAGATGCTGCATTGCCTGGGGAAAGTTTAAGGAGCTCCTGCCCATCCTAACCTCCAGGCACTTACCCTTTAAAACCCATGGCAAGGTGTTTAACTCCTGCATGCGATCAGCCATGCTCCATGGGAGTGAAACTTGGGCCCCTACTGCCTTGGATCTCCAGCGATTGCGCCGCAATGACAGATCCATGATTAGATGGATCTGCGGCGTCAAACCCCATGATGAGACACCTTCAGCAACCCTACATGCTAGACTTGGTCTGGAGGACATCACCTCAGTGCTGCGGTCACGCAGACTCCGGTGGTACAGTCACGTTGAACGAGCCAGTGGCTGCATCAACACCATCACCAAGTTGCAGCTGCCAGGCAACAGAGTTCATGGTAGACCGACATCAAAGTGTGCGGCCTCATCAGTGTGGATCCGCTGGACAGAGCTGCCTGGAAACGCGGTGTGAAGCCTAGCCGACTGCTGCCTACCCCTGTGTCAGGGACCCCCGCAACAGTATAATCAAATACTGGATACTACTAAATCGCCACAGGCTTGCTCATTGGGGATAAATTAGGAATAAAATTAGCTCATGTTTAAAGTCTTTAATTCTCTGTAAAGCTGCTTTGTGACAATGTCTATTGTTAAAAGTGCTATAAAAATAAACTTGACAAATGTGAACATGACATTTTTTAACGTTTAAAATTGCACCATGACAATAATAACACAACTCCACAGAAAGAAACATTCAGAAGCCTTTGTTTATCTGTCACAGTGCAACACTTCTGCATTAAGTAAAGGCTAAAATCTCTTTACCTTTTCTTGATATCAGTAAGTCACCAGCTGGCATTCAGTACAGCAGTGTTTGAAATGCCCGTAACAATATCTGAGGACTGCTGCTGATCATGCAATTACCATTACACCCACATGCCCACTGAGAGCTCCACTGCTACCCATGGATGCATTGTAATTAATTGGATCATAATGTAGGATTATTACTCCAGACAACAAAGGCTCTGTTTATACAAAGAACTGCTGTATAAATGAGGTGTATTCATACCTTATAGACCTGGTTTTATATGATAGGCTCGAGATTCACAGCAACCCTTACCAGCATTTAATGAAGATGAATGGATGGATAAATCTGATTTCTTCAGGTAGAACATGGATCAAAATCACTTAATGGATGATGTGTAGATAGTGGAGCATAGAAGACACACAGACCTTTAGCTCATCTCAGTACTGAGCTACCTATCTCAGCAGGTTAGATCGATAAGAATATGACAGAAAGTCCTTATTTACATGAAACAGAGCCTTTTAGGAAAATAGCATGTTATATGTATTTTTTGAAAGGACCCAGCTAACATTAGGAAATTACACACCATGAACTTGCTTGTAAATGTCCAGTTATACATACAGTACTGTTAAAAAGTCTTAGGCACATGTAAAGAAATGCTGTAGACTAAAAATGGCTTCAAAAATAGTGAAACAAAATATTTTAACATTAAAAAAAATACTATAAACAGTATGCAGTAAGCCATAATAAATGAAACAAAGTCAACATTTGGTGTGAGACGACCCTTTGCTTTAAAAATAATAGCAGTCTCGGGTACAATGAGTGGAGTTGTATAAGGAAATGAACTGTAGGTTTTACTGAGCATCTTGCAGAAGTCGTCACAGTTCTTCTGGACGCCTTTGAATGTCACACTTGCTTCTTAATTTTGCACCAAAACCCAGTAGCCTTTATTATGTTTTCTTTTTTAATCTGAAAAGTGTTCTCTTATGTAATACTTGCAGGTTACCCAGTGTTGCCCAGGTTTTGCAAAATTCTGGGTTGCCCCCAGACTTCCATGTCAAATTTGGTGAAGATCCGTCAAGAAATGGTGATGTTAATCCAAGACAAACAAAAATCCAAACATCCACCACCCAGGGGCCCACTGGGGACCCCCTGGGGTCCATACATGAATTTTGTTTATATCTGCAAAATTCCGGGTCATCCCCGGACCTACTTGCCAAATTTCGTGAAAATCCATTGAGAAATGGCAACATTAGCTCAAGACAAACGAACAAACAAACAAGCAAGCAAACAGACAAACAAACTTTGGTGCTTATTATATAGATGCTGCTCAGATACAAACTTTTTTTTTCGTAACATTTCATTTTGTGCTGGAAAACAAACGTTTGGAACTCAAAAACGTTTTTGTACTGACTCAATAATGTAGAAGTCAAAATAAAAATCTGTAACAAAGTTTGTATGAAAAAAAATAGGGTGCCTAAGACTTTTGCACAGTACTGTGTGTCTGAAGAAAATTCACCAAAGGAACAAAGTCAGGTTGTTGTTCCTGGAGCAACATTTCTTTTAACCAATCATCGCCATCTAATGTCATCAGTTAAACTCTTACTGTGAGAGTGCAGGCATTCACTGATGTATGTGCGGAGGAAGTAGATCAGCAGACTGTCGTCAAAGCCAAAACGTGTGACTGAAATTGGTGTCAGTAAACTAGCAAGGGTCAGGCGATCGGCGAACAACATGACGTGGAAAAGACAAAGATCGAAAATGGAGAGGAAATAGCAAAAGGTCAGGAAATGCTAGAGACAGTCAGAAAAGCTACAAGGCTTGGTATGTACTGAAATGGCAGGACAATACTTCGCACTGGAGTGGTGTGAATGAGTGGCTTAAATAGCTGAAGCGGTGATTAAGGAAATGCGTGACAGCTGTAGTTCACTAGGCTGGGGACAGAGGGCGCGTGTGTCATGGGAGTTGAGTGTTTGTAGTCTGCTCCTTCACACCGGGATTACTGACACTTACCACTCTCACAGCAGTTAGTCAGACAATTTGTATAGCGCTTTTAACAACAGACATTGTCGCAAAGCAACTTTACAGAAAAATAAAGACTTTAAACACATGAGCTAATTTTATCCCTAATAAATTTATTTATCCCATCATGTATTTATAGTTTTGTGTCTAGACTATTTGCTATATAACATTTCCTAATTTGCACTACATATTTTCTGGTCCTAATCTTGTACACTGTTGTTATTCTTTCCATAACTCAGTGCAGCAAGACCTGAGAGAACGCTATTGTTCTACTCTATACAGCACTTGTATATGGCCATGAATGACAGCAAAGCTCTCTCTACTCCGTGTAATCACCTGACATAACTGTTAGTGACAGGATGCATAAACCTATAGTCTATGCTTGAAAGAAATCAGCCCCAGACTTGCGACTTCACATCATTCTGTATACTTATGTCAGGGCCGCTGACAGCTTTGGCTGGGCCTGGGACAAAATGCTCTGAATGGGCCCCCCCTGGGCCAACCCACACACCCACCTCTCTTATCCCAGTCTCTACTCACTCCAACCCTTAAATGACAGGTATTCAAAAACCATTCAACCGGTCAACAACCATTTCATTTTAGCATTTCAACATTTTTACAGTTTTAACATTTTAACATTTCCTTAGTCTGCAACTATTCAGGTGTGAAATGCAATGCGCCGGACTTTTGTTGTGCGTGCGTGCGTGCGTACTGTCCAGTGTGAAAAGCAGAGAAGAACACACCGCTCGAGAAACGGCAGGATATGATTGCGGGCTAATGTGAATATTCTTAGCTTCAATCAGATATATGAAACACAATGTTATTAAGCTGTTGTGGTTATGAAATGATTCAATGCCCTGTGCGTTTGATATGGTGTTCAGTGTGACTTGCTCTCCCCTCGTTTGTAACATGAATGTGTAGATAGTGGAGCATAGAAGACACACAGACCTTTAGCCTTGGTTGGGGTTACTTTACGGGGCTGGAAAAAGTTGGCTGTGTCTTACCCAGTGATGGGAATAACGGCGTTAGAAATAAACGGCGTTACTAACGGCGTTACTTTTTTTAGTAACGAGTAATCTAACTAATTACTTTTTACATCGTTATAACGCTGTTCCCGTTACTTACAATAAAATACTATGCGTTACTTTATTAAAGCTGTTCTCATCTGGCACGCTGCTCGTTCAGCCTTTCTTTCCTCTGCTTTAGTGAGGGGCGGGGAGACACGAGACAACGGCACAGTAAGCCAATCAGAGTAGATTTGGACAACATATGTAGGTAGACCACGCCTACTGCACTACTGCACGCTCTTTCAATCGGAAGACACAGCGATGGCGAGCGGTCAGCCCAGCACTGCGCTTTCACACTGGAAATACAGCCATTACTTTTCATTACTTGAAATAAAAGGCAAGAGTGTTTACGTGCAATGCACATTATGTCGAGGAACAAAGCGTTTGTCCTCGTCAGTGGCCAGTAATTAGTAACATAATTTTAATAACTACAAAAATATATTACATTTGATAGATGTCTTATCTCACATTGTCCCACAAAAATATTAATATAGTGTAGATAACATTACTAATTGGTTCTGTTAAGTGTCCATTTCAGTCATTAAACACATTTAACATTCACTTTTATTATGATTACACTAATTGAATTTGATTTTTTTTGAGGGGGAACAAAATGTAACGGAATAATTACTTTCCCTGGTAATTAGTTACTTTTATGACAAAGTAACTCCGTTACTAACTCAGTTACTTTTTGGGAAAAGTAACTAGTAACTATAACTAATTACTTTTTGAAAGTAACGTGCCCAACACTGGTCTTACCTGGCTCAGCTACCCCACTGCCTTTGCTAGTACCTGCTGTATCATCCGAATCTTTTTTAAAATATTTACGCAGTGAGCCCCTGAGTCTCTTGGTTTCTTCCTCTCTTTTTCTCTTTTCTTTTCTGTGCTCCTGACTTGTGCATGTTGGCAAATGGCACGCACGCTGATTGTCGAAGCGCTATGATCGAACGATGTCGTTTTTTTTCCCCTTAATCAAAGAGTCAGACCAAATCATTTTTGCATTAGGGGTGGTAGGGGGTTCTTGACGCCTTTTTCAAAGACAATAAAAGCAAAAGATCTAGAAATCATTTATTGAATGCAAATATAGCACATTTCTCCCCCAAATCAACAAATTTTGAAATGAAATAAAATAATCGCAACTTCATGAGAGCCCAGTTCTGGGCCCCCCCATTCCTGGGCCCGGGACAACATACCCGTTTGTCTCCCCCTGTCGGCAGGCCTGCTTATGTATACTTATGACCCTTGGTGGTGCTGTTGTTCTTAGTTCTGCAAAAATTCTAAATAATCCATGTTAAGACATTTGTTAACAGCAAATAATATAATGTTGATGCCAAAAATGAAACGTTAAAATTAATGTTTTTCTTTCTTTTATCTTTGAAAGGCAGTGAGGGCTTAACCCTGCTAGATCATTTATACGAGCTTTTCCTGAGTTATCTGTATGCATAGCTAGCTACTCTTAGCATAGCACTACACTGTGTTATCTGTCTCAGCAAGTTAGGTAGCTTCAAATAAAAAGTCTTGTTGAAATGATGAAACAAACAACGAAAGAACTACAGCTGTACTATTTCCTGTGAATCAAATACTTCATCCAAAACTACCATGCAGTGCTACACAATAGTTTGTTTTCTGAAAAAAAAAAAAAAGGCTCTGGAATGGGAGAAATACAAGGTCCATGAGATCATGTTCTGCAGGCATGCGTTCTGCAGTCTAAAGAAGAAATAATGTCTTTTTAAACCTGGCAGGCAGGCTTCTTTTCCTGTTGAAACAGACTGAGCGATTCAGGAAATAGAAACAGGCCATAAAACAGTTGACTGTGAACAAAGAACAAGGCACACCGAGAGGTTTTACATGCCTCAGGCGACAGAGATTAAGCCAGACCTAACTGCTGATGCGCATACACAAAACAAGCAATAAAAAGTCCCAGATCTCAAATGAAGAGACCGACAGGTGGTAGTACACCAGCAAAGCGGTTTTGAAAGACTGGGTCAAGTTCAGCTACCTGAAACATGGGCTGGAATCAGTGTATCTACAGCTAGCATCATAGTGTTTTATTAGATGAGACAACCAGAGAAGCACATAATTTTCAAGCTACATTATCCTGCGGCACAACAGTGTTTCAGTATTTTTAACTAGAAGTGGCAAATGAGCAGTGATGAGAATCAAGCTGCAGGCTAAGACTAGAAAGCCTGCTTTGCATTGCTTCCTCATTAGCAATTGTGTTTGCTAGGTGTAACTTCAGCAGACTTCATAGTGAGGATTCATGATTTACCTTGGAAAGTTTGAAATCAGTTTTCTGTAATGCAGCACTCCAGCCAAATGAGATTCAACTTCTGCCTATGAAGATGCAGTACAATAGTTCTATCATGGCATAAGTAGCCCAGTAGAAGAACTGCATTAGTCACTAGAAAAACAGTCTGCTAAACATTTCATAGAATAACACGGATTGTATATCAACCAGAAAGGAGGTATGCAATCCACACCAGATGGTCTCATTATAAAAACATTAAGGACACAGTATGGCTTTTCTGTCTGCAAGTATCTGGCACCCATGCAAATCAGGTTATGTGCATGTGATTTATTATATACTCTACACATTAGCCATCAATACCTAAAACCTGCTCTGTCACAGAAAAAAGCTCGATGGTGAGATTAATATCGAGCTAATAATTCAGGCTATTATTATTATTATTATTATTATTATTATTATAGAAAAGGCAGACTTGTGCCCTAATTTTAAGGACTCGTGACTCGACTCAGACTTGAACACCAATGACTCGGACTTGGACTCGGACTTGTGCATTAACTGCATTCGGACTTGTAAATTGGAGATGAGGACTCGGATTTTTTTCTTTATTTTTTTGTAACATGCCATAATAATTTGGCAGAAGATATTTATTTCAACATTAATTTTTATACTAATTTTGTGCAAGAGTGTCACACCTGTGCGCCTTGGCATGTGCATCAGATAGACTCTCGGGTGCGCTCCAGACAGCGTGCATGCCAAGCGGACTCTCGCGCACGCCATAAACGACTCGCACCTGCACAGGATTAAGGCGCAATCAGCGCGCCTATATAAAAACTGTGAAAACACACTTACTTTGCGAAGTATTGAGTTGCATTGCTGACACATTACCAAGCCTTATTTCCTTGTTTGGTTTCCTGAGCCCTGGTTTCCTGTTTCCTGTCTTTCATTCTGCCGAGTCTACGATAGCCTGTTTGTGCCTCATTTGACCTATTGCCTGTTTCACCGTTTTACAATTTTGCCTGCCTTTCTGGATTGTTTACCTGTCTTCGCTTGTATTAATAAACACACCTTCTGCACTTACATCCGTCTCCCAACCATCTCTGACAGAATACTTCACACTCCCTGACAAAGAGAAGCACATTCACCTGTTCATACACCATGTTCAGGAACAAACTAATAATGGTGCTAAAACAGCCACCGTCAAATGGTGCAGTTGGAGTGTTGTTCTCGGACTCGACTCAAATTTTTTTTTAATGACTTGGACTTGAACACTGGGGACTCGAGACTGGACTCAGACTCGAGGTTTAGTGACTTGACTACAGCACTGATGGGTATACATGGATAATGCATTTTTGCCTGATATAACCACAGATAAAGCACATCTCTTATTAGTCACTAGATGGATTTGAGTTCTCTAGCACAGCAATCTTTTATCTGGGTGTTGATATAAACAATAAGGACAAATTAGCCATCATTCACTGCCTTCCTACCAAATTAGAGAACAAATCAATGTGCAGAAAAAAAAGCTAGAACACCATCAGCCCTGAATCCCTTTTACTTTTATAGTATAACACCAGTCTTTCACTCTTTCACTCCCTCTTGCTTTGTGGACACTCTCAGACACTCTCTCTCCTGATTGGCTGCCTGTTCTTGCCTGTCACTGTGTACTTCTTTCGACTTCTTTCATGCCTAAACTTGGGGTGTGACAACTTGTAAACAAACATGGCTGCCAGGCCTGCTTTGTTAAATACGGAAGATTTTGAGAGAATTTTGACAGAAAAAGACACGCTGAACACCTGAAAGGAATGTATTATAATAATAATAATAATATTGGCTGGCTTTTTTTTTCATGGTCTATCAGATATTTTCCATTCAGCTCACTGACTCATTCAGTATCATGCTAGCTGAATAGAATATATCTGATATACCACTCAACATCAGCCAATATTATGTCACTCAGATCCGCGATGTATTTCATATGAAAAATTTGTTTTTCAGTGAGAAGATAAACTTCATATCTTCAAATCAATGTGTGATTTTTTTAGTATATCAACACATTCAGAAACAAAAAGTACCCAAATTTATCAAAATAATTCAATGATTTCCTTGCAAGTGACATAAAAGTCCCAAAGTCTGAAATTAGAATTGGACCAATAAATAAATAAATAAATAAATAAATAAAAATCTGTCGAATTTGAAAATAAGAATACAAAAATATATAGTGAGTTGTTTTACATTGTCAAGTGAAGCTTCTCTTCTTTTGTGTTCTGTCTGATGGCAGGTCCAGCTCTGACATCCATCAGAGCTTCTAGGGAACATTACAGTAGTGGTTTCCCACTACTATAGAGGTTTTCTCTTCTCAACCATTCACCACGTCTTTGGACTATAGGGGAAATCAGAGCACCCAGAGGAAACCCACATAGACACAACATGCAAATTCCACACAGAGAGGCCCCTGTCAGCCACCGGGGTTGAACCCAGAACCTTCTTGCTGTGAGGCGACAATGCTAAATACTACACCATTGTGCCACCCACTCAAGTGAAACTAGCATCTGAAGGTTTGAACTTTTTTTGCTTTCCTGCTAGTATTTCTATAAGAGGCGGTTACCGTACATGTATTCAGTTTATGCAGCAATGCATTAATAAAGAACACTCATAATTCCATGCTATTCAGATTTTGTGCAAGCTCTCACTTATAAAAATGCAGCCAATTCGACTGCTTTTATTTATTTATTTTGAGGATAACCCCTTGAGATGTGGCATCTCATTTTCAAGGGGGTCCTAAATTATTAAATTATTTGTAATAATATTATGTCCGGGGCGGCACGGTGGTGTAGTGGTTAGCGCTGTCGCCTCACAGCAAGAAGGTCCGGGTTTGAGCCCCGTGGCCGGCGAGGGCCTTTCTGTGCGGAGTTTGCATGTTCTCCCTGTGTCCGCGTGGGTTTCCTCCGGGTGCTCCGGTTTCCCCCACAGTCCAAAGACATGCAGGTTAGGTTAACTGGTGACTCTAAATTGACCGTAGGTGTGAATGTGAGTGTGAATGGTTGTCTGTGTCTATGTGTCAGCCCTGTGATGACCTGGCGACTTGTCCAGGGTGTACCCCGCCTTTCGCCCGTAGTCAGCTGGGATAGGCTCCAGCTTGCCTGCGACCCTGTAGAAGGATAAAGCGGCTAGAGATAATGAGATGAATATTATGTCCGGTCTGATTGATTCTAAACAGTTTACTTGTGCTTATGATTCAGTTCTGCAACTTTTACCACTTTTTTTTCTCAATGCTATTTTGGATGATCCTGTGCAAAGTTTTCATCTAGCAGCTAGCTGAAAGGCGGTTCATAATTGGACACATAAGGCATTGGGGTCAAAGCATGCTCGTATTTATGCATCCCAAAGCATCCTTTCCTCCTAATGAAGGGATATGTGTGTCATCAAAATGATTACAAATTCCTCAGGACAAGCTTATACAGAGACAGCTGAGCCTCTGGATGAGAATATTACCAGAAGTCAGTGGTTGTGGATTGGAATACTAAATGCTTGATTGTCCTCGTTCTCGTTATAGTCTCTGATGAGTGCTTTCATTCAAATTACCCAGATACAGTCATCACGCCGATGCTGTGACTTGCCTCTGTGTGAAACAGTGTGTGGTCATGCTTTGAGTTTAATTCACAAATCATTTGCTCCAGAGAATAAAGGTGACTGCAGCCTGCCATGTTTCATGAATGATCCACTCAACATGTGAAAGCACAGATACTAACTTTCCATATGATTTATTTATTATAAGGAAATAAGGAAATATTATGCTTATTTTGTGTCCAGCATGACACTTTTTTCTCTCTTTCCCTCTCATTGTTATTCATTGTGCTTAGCCACATTCCTTCATGATGTGCTTTGTAATTTGCTCAACAGGAAATCAAATGTGGCATAAACATCCATCTCTGTGGACATTTGGCATACACTGTTTGTTGATACAGTTCCACATACACTGCCTTCTTGTTCAAGTACAGTCTGCTAAATTTAGCCAGAATGATTTATTTACATGCATAATAGGTTAGTCTTTAAAGCTGTTGGTGGGGAGAGTCTGTTTCTGGCAATGCTGTCTGGAGGCCTAGTTCATTCCATCCATCCATCCATCCATCCATCCAATAATAACTTTATGCTGTTAGTCTGTCCTGCTTGTCAGAGCAAATTTACACTGGAAACACCTGAGCTCACTGAGTTTCTGCACCAAATTTTGGAATCCTTGCCATTTCAAAGTGACCTCAAACTTTTGAACGGTAGTATATATATATATATATATAAAGATAATTTGCTATCTAAATTTATCAGAAAAAAAATGGAATTAAGCCATTTACAATTTGGTGCCCCATAGTTCAGAGAACTTTTTTTTTTCTAACAATATTTATGATGGATGGATTTAAGTTTTTGTTGGGATCTCATCCAGTTTTACACACTAGAAAGCATATAATCTGTTCCAACAAGACTTCTTAATAATCGTTGTTTTCAAGTTTTCATTTGGAGGAAGGGCCATATTCAGAGCTGAATTATCCACATGTATTCAAATTGCACACGTCAGTTTTCCGATCTCAGATGGAATTACAGACACTTGGACATTTGGATAGTTGTGTGGTAAATACACACAAATAATTTTAATAATGTGAATGGTGCTGTCAGAAAATGAGCTTATCTCTCTGTGTAAAATCACTCTGAAAATGAAGAACTTTCCTGATGTAAACTTGTATAAAACTGACACAACACTTGAACTTAAGTTGGCAACTCTGAATGCAGTCTTATGTATCAGTTTTCAGAGCATATTCACTGAAATTTGGCTGTGAATTGGATCACAAACATTCAAATATTGTCCCAAATTGTATATGATGCCTTTAAAGAAAAGCAGCACTTGGATTGTAAAATACTCAGGACAAATGTGTGGGGTAAATGTTGTAAATATAAATGTAGAAACATTCATAAATATTGTTAGAAAAAAAAAAGTTCTCTGAACTATGGGGCACCAAATTGTAAATGGCTTAATTCCATTTTTTTTCTGATAAATTTAGATAGCAAATTATCTTTATATATATATATATATATATATATATATATATATATATATATATATATATATATATATATATATATACTACCGTTCAAAAGTTTGGGGTCACTTTGAATTTCCTTATTTTTGAAAGAAAAGCATTGTTCTTTTCAATGAAGATCACTTTAAACTAATCAGAAATACACTCTATACATTGCTAATGTGGTAAATGACTATTCTAGCTAAATTCTACTAATGTCTGGTTTTTGGTGCAATATCTACATAGGTGTATAGAGGCCCATTTCCAGCAACGATCACTCCAGTGTTCTAATGGTACAATGTGTTTGCTCATTGCCTCAGAAGGCTAATGGATGATTAGAAAACCCTTGTACAATCATGTTAGCACAGCTGAAAACAGTTTAGCTCTTTAGAGAAGCTATAAAACTGACCTTCCTTTGAGCAGATTGAGGCTACATCCACACGACAACGGCAACGAGATGTTATTTTAAAAAATATCGTGTCCAAATGGGCAACGATCAGTAAAATATCAGGTCTATATGGCAACGCAACGCTTGCTGAAAACGATGCAATACACATGCCACACCTCTAGGGGCGGTGTAAGACGGTCCCTTCGGAGACACCAGAACAATAGAAGAAGTAAGGACGCATGCGCATAAACTATTATGTGTGAGACTTCATATTAGCCACAAAGTCAGAAATATCTGTTCGTAAAATTACATTATAATGACCAAATACAATGAAAAGTATTTTTCCAGTCTCACCTGTGAAAGGTAATCCCATGTGATCTCGTTTGGACGGTAAACCTGTTGGTACAGTTAAACGCAGCACATGAATGAGGCATCTTTATTCTCCGCTTTGACCCATCCAATATGGCGGCAAGGATGACGTATGATTCTACACGGAAGGCGGTGTCTTTAATGGTCCGGAATAAATTGAATGCTACACGTTGATGGATTTGTTCTTCTACGCCCTTTTTGAGGAATGTATTGTAGGACTTAAACCAACATCTGAAGAGGTGAGATCGCTCCTTTTTTTCCCTATTTTTGCTGGCGGGATTGACTCTGCCCTAAGGGCTATTCTCTCTCTCTCTCTCTCTCTCTCTCTCTCTCTCTCTCTCTCACTTTGCACCATTACACAATAAATATTCACAGTGAAAATATTTTGTAAGTGCGTTTCATGAACCAAGTTATAGGATTTGTTGACAACTCGCATCGAGTTCGTTACACTTCTACCTGGCGTGAAGCACTCACAGTCATGTGGTTGTGACGTCATCGTAAACAAATCCGTTCTACTCATCCAGATGACTTTGCAACAGCAACGTTGCCAGATCTTTCCACTCTGGAACCTGTTCTCAAAAGATTGCGTTTTGGGGCACCCAAAATGCCGGTGCCGTGTGGACGCCAGGCCGAAACGATAAACAATTGCATCGGTGTCACCTGAACCCGTTGCCGTGTGGACAGGGCCTGAGTTTCTGGAGCATCACATTTGTGGGGTCGATTAAATGCTCAAAATGGCCAGAAAAATGTCTTGACTATATTTTCTATTCATTTTACAACTTATGGTGGTAAATAAAAGTGTGACTTTTCATGGAAAACACAAAATTGTCTGGGTGACCATAAACTTTTGAACGGTAGTGTGTGTGTGTATATATATATATATATATATATATATATATATATATATATATATATATATATATATATATATATAAAATCTCCTTCTCAGCGGGGGGTGGGTGGGTGGGGGTGGTATCCATGTCATCCTCAAGCTCGGGTCCTCTACCAGAGGCCTGGGAGTTTGAGGGTTCTGTGCAGTATCTTCGATGTTCCTAGGACTGCGCTCTTCTGGGCTGAGGCTTCAGATGTTGTTACTGGGATTTGCTGGAGCCACTCTCCCAGTTTGGGGGTTACTGCCCCAAGTGCCCCCACTACCACGGGGACCACGCAACCCTTGACCTTCCACATCCATTCCAGCTGCTCTTTCAACCCTTGATACTTCTCAAGTTTCTCATGTTCCTTCTTCCTGATGTTGGCGTCAGCTGGGATCGACACATCTATCACCACCACCCTCTTCTGCTCTTTGTCCACCACCACTATGTCCGGTTGGTTAGCCAGGATCTGTTTGTCAGTCTGGAAGCTGAAGTCCCACAGAACCTTGGCCCTGTTGTTCTCAGCCACCTTCTGTGGTATGGCCCATTGGGACTTGGGTACTTCTATTCTAATCCTGGTTGCAGATGTTCCTGTATACTATCCCAGCCACTTGGTTGTGCCTCTCCATGTACGCTGATCCAGCTAGCATCTTACATCCTGCTACTATGTGCTGGACTGTTTCAGGGGCTTCTTTGCACAGTCTGCATCTTGGGTCTGATCTACTCTGGTAGATCCTGGCCTCTATGGCTCTTGTGCTTATGGCCTGTTCTTGTGCTGCCATGATTAGTGCCTCTGTGCTGTCTGTCAGTCCTGCATTATCCAGCCACTGGTAGGATTTCTTGATATCAGCCACTTCCTCTATCTGACGGTGGTACATGCCATGTAGGGGTTTGTCTCTCCAGGTTGTCTGTTCCTCCTCCTCCTCTGCACTCTCATCAGGGTTCTGCTGCCTGAGACATTCACTTAGCAGTTCATCCTTCGGGGCCATCTTTCTGATGTATTCTCGGATTTTCGATGTTTCATCCTGGACCGTGGTCTTGATGCTCACTAGCCCTCGGCCTCCCTCTTTCCCCTTAGTGTATAGTCTCAGGGTGCTGGACTTGGGGTGGAACCCTCCATGCATGGTGAGGAGCTTTCTAGTCTTGATATCTGTGGCTTCTATCTCCTCCTTTGGCCAGTTTATGATACCAGCGGGGTATCTGATGACTGGTATTGCGTACATGTTGCTGGCTCGGACCTTGTTCTTACCATTCAGCTGACTTTTCAGGACCTGCCTTACTCTCTGGAGGTATTTGGCTGTGGTTGACTTCCTTGTGGCTTCTTCATGGTTTCCATTAGCCTGTGGGATGCCAAGGTACTTGTAGCTGTCTTGGATATCACCTATGTTGCCCTCTGGTAGGTCAATCCCCTCAGTCCGGATCATCTTGCCTCTCTTTGAGACCATCCGGCCACACTTGTCCAATCCGAATGACATCCCTATGTCATCGCTGTAGATCCGGGTGGTGTGGATCAGCGAGTCTATTTCTCGCTCGTTCCTGGCATACAGCTTGATGTCATCCATGTAGAGCAGGTGGCTGATTGTTGCCCCACTACGGAATCGGTACCCGTAGCCACTCTTCGTGATGATCCGACTGAGGGGGTTCAGGCCTATGCAGAACAGCAGTGGTGATAGCGCATCTCCTTGGTATATGCCGCACTTGATGTTGACTTGGGCAATGGGTTTTGAGTTGGCCTCTAGGGTTGTCTTCCACATTTCCATTGAGTTCTGGATGAAGGTCCTTAGGTTCCTGTTGATCTTATACAGTTCCAGACATTCCAGTATCCATGTGTGTGGCATTGAGTCGTAGGCTTTCTTGTAGTCAATCCAGGCAGTGCACAGGTTGGTCTGTCTCTTCTTACAGTCTCAGGCAACTGTTCTATCGACCAGTAGCTGGTGCTTGGCTCCTCTGGTGTTACTGTCAATCCCTTTCTGTGCCTCGCTCATGTATTGAGCCACATGCTTACTCATTTTTGCCGCAATGATGCCTGCCAGGGCCTTCCATGTTGTGCAGAGACAGGTAATTGGCCGGTAGTTGGATGGGATGGGTCCCTTCTGGGGGTCCTTCATGATTAGGACTGTCCTGCCTTGGGTTAGCCATTCTGGGTGGGTTCCATCCCTCAGCAACTGGTTCATCTGTGCTGCTAGGCACTGACTACGACGCAGGAGATCGGGGTTCGAATCCCGGTTGGGGCAAAACATCATCCACATCATCATGGAGTGCAGTTAGCTTCTTCAGCCAGTACGTATGGATCATATCGGGGCCTGGTGCTGTCTTTCTTTCTTGGACGTCTGCCATTGAGATGGTTACTGGTTCTTGTTCTGGGAGGTTGCTGTGGTCAGCTCTTAGGTCCACTAACCATTGGGCATCAGTGTTGTGTGGTGTTGTGTGATTGGTCTTATGTCTTTCCAGTATTTTCCATATGTCTATGATCATATGTCTTTCCAGTATTTTTCCACCTCAGCTCTTGGTGGGTCTGACCGGTTGTTGTTCCCCTGCAACAACCGGGTCTGACCGGTTGTTGTTCAGTGGAGAACAGCTTGTTTATTCTTCTGGCCTCTCCCTTCTTGGTGTATCTCTTCAACCGGGTGGCCAGAGCTGTTAGTCGCTGTTTGGCAGTTTCGAGTGCCTCTGGTAAATTACTGATTACTGTACTGTGTATCAGCTTGTTGGTCTCAGTGATGGTTCTTGTGGAGATTGTTTTCAGAGCAGCATTCACATCTACTAGTGGATGTGAATTCACTACTCAGCTTCGAAGCTTTCAGGCAACTCAGCTTCGTCGGGGGCTCCAGGTTTCCAGTTGGGTCACGATCTTCCTTCTCAGGTCAGCAGCTCTTGCGTTGAGGCTGTTGGGGCTTGGTTGGGGCGTTGGGGCTTGGTACCCAATCTCCCCGCTGTCTTCCTGGCTCCCCCTTGCCATCATTGTTGTATTTCATTAATCTCTAGTTGTGACAGTAGATTTCAATTATGGATGTTGGAACACTGGGCTAATAACTGCTAGCCTTGATTGTGGGTTTCGAAGTATCCAATGGTCCCACATTCGCTGCATGTATCCCCTCTCTTGGATTGCTTGTATAGTAGCATTCCATTCTGTCATCGTCCATCGATGTCTTGTTCCAGTGGCCCATTTATCATCAGTTTGCCCTGGTTCAACTTCTTCATAGACTAGGCTGATATATCATGAGGGGTCTTGCCTAAGGACCCTTACTGGATGTTTTACTTACTTATGTTTTGCCCCAACAGGGATTCGAACCCCGATCTCCTGCGTCGTAGTCAGTGAGCATTACCACTGTACTATCCAGCTGATATATATATTGTGTGTGTGTGTGTGAGGAAGAAAGTGTAGATAATATCAGTACATGAGAAAGGCACGTGCAACACAGTGAACTTATATTGTGGTTAATGTTATAACCTTTTCTGTGTGTACCTTGCACAGTATGACAATGCAGAGAGGAGCACACAGGCTGTATTGAGGTTTTTCACCCACGTGACCAAGTCATGTGAGGCTGCCATTTTGGACGTCACGGCTCAAATCAGTTTGAATGCGAGGAAGGTCTCATCTCATCTCATCTCATTATCTCTAGCCGCTTTATCCTTCTACAGGGTCGCAGGCAAGCTGGAGCCTATCCCAGCTGACTATGGGCGAAAGGCAGGGTACACCCTGGACAAGTCGCCAGGTCATCACAGGGCTGACACATAGACACAGACAACCATTCACACTCACATTCACACCTACGGTCAATTTAGAGTCACCAGTTAACCTAACCTGCATGTCTTTGGACTGTGGGGGAAACCGGAGCACCCGGAGGAAACCCACGCGGACACAGGGAGAACATGCAAACTCCACACAGAAAGGCCCTCACCGGCCCCGGGGCTCGAACCCAGGACCTTCTTGCTGTGAGGCGACAGCGCTAACCACTACACCACCGTGCCGCCTGCGAGGAAGGTGACAAACGAAAAACATAAAAGAAAGGAGCGAGATGCAGAAAACACCTTCACTATCCAGCGACGTAGGGCATTTACAGGGCGAGCAGAGGGAGAGGTATTTGCAAAAATTGAGGTTAGTAGGCTTAGAGAACGACGTTTACCTGCTTCCACCAGGATTGTTCACTGACGTACGGAAGTACACGAAGCCCTCGTCTTTACCTGACTTCGGCCCACATGATCTGTATACCTATGTCGTTAAAAACCCATCGCCATACACAGGTATTGATCTGAAAGCGTATAAGAGTTTGGATGCCTACAAATATTTTGTGTCAGGCTGGGTAACATGCCTACATCAGCAGGTCGTCCCTGGAGCCGGTGGTCGCCATCTTATTACAGCTAAGGTTTGTTCACATTTTCATTTACTTTCGGTCCTCAGGATAAACAAAATGTTATTAAATGTCATTGAAATAACTTCTTAGTCTGTTGAGACATGGCCCGTTATAAATTTGCTGTTACCAGGCAATGACCAAGAACTGTATTATTAGGGTCGGTGTCTGTGTTGTAGCAGTGTACTAGCAGCTAGCTGTTAGCACTAGCTAATGTCAACAACATCATAGCTGGTATGTTACTGTAGCAATGTTTACGTTCAGTCATTTGGATGACTGTTAAAACCTTTCAGTCTCAAGTTTTTCCTTTACTGTATTTACTAGTTTACTGTAATTATGATCCGGCAGCTATTTACACCGGATCCAGTGTAAATAGCTGCCGGAGCGCGCTGCTTAATTTGAGGGGGAGCAAGCCGGAGCGCGCTCCGGAACCTCGGCCGGAGCACTCCGGGAGCAAGCCGGAGCGCGCTGCTTAATTTGAGGGGGAGCAAGCCGGAGCACGCTCCGGCAGCTATTTACACTGGATCCGGTGTAAACAGCTGCCGGGTCATAATTACAGTAAACTAGTAAATACAGTAAAGGAAAAACTCGAGACTGAAAGGTTTTAACAGTCATCCAAATGACTGAACGTAAACATTGCTACAGTAACATACCAGCTACTATGTTGTTGACATTAGCTAGCTTGACCTTCAAAATGGTGGACACCGGGGCATCACGTGACCCTGTGACGTCAGGTGAAAAACCTCAATTGAGCATGGTTAATTAAATATGTTGTTAACTTTCAACTGCTTTTTACAGGGTTACACTAAAAATTCACTATCTAGAGAGGATATTACATGGTTGCGCGAAGATATGAAATTTATCTTCAAGTGGTGAACATATCCATGAGTGAGCGAAATGAACAATTTAAAATATTTTCAACACGAGAAGATAAATTTTATATTTTTGCTGTGCAACATTCTTTATATTATATGGACACATCCACAAAAAAAAAGTTAATCAAAAGGATTTTAATTTTGAACCAGTTCACCATTTTGACAATGCACGTCCAGTCAGCAGGAAAACACTGGGAGTAACATCATTAGAAAAAAATATCGGAAATTATTATACATACAGGACACTTTTTCAATGGAATAAAAATGTGTATTCTATTCCCTTCTCATGGGTTTTGTTTATTTGGTTTGATAGCATGCAATATTGTTAGCATATCGCTTATCCTATGTGTATTATGCCACTCTACCAATTGGAGAATGAGTGTTGAATATGGTTTACGATACTGCATGGTTGTCAGGACAACATGGCGTCACACATTGGAGACGTAAAATTTCTGCGCAAGCGAGCGACTGTGACAATTTGTAAACAAACATGACTGCCAGGTTTGCTTCGTTAAATATGGAAGATTTTGAGAGAATTTTGAAAGAGAAAGATGCGTTGAACACCCGAAAATAATGTAGTATAATAATAATAATAATAATAATAATATTGGCTGGCTTTTTTTTCATGGTATATCAGATATATTCCATTCACTCGTCTTCGACTCATTCAATATCATGCTAGCTGAATGGAATATATCTGATATACCACTCAAGGCCAGCCAATATTATTTAAATATGTCACTCAAATCCGCATACAGTATGAAAAATGTGAGTTTTTCAACATGAGAAGATAAACTTCATATCTTCAAGCCAACATGTGATTTAAAAAAAAAAATTATATAGACACATTCAGAAACAAAAAGTGCCCAAATTTTTCAAAACAATTCACTGATTTCCTCACAAGTGACATATAGAGATTTATGTCATGGTTTTGAATCTCCATGTCCCAGATGTATTTCTTATGAAAAGTACAAGTGGTGTATTTCCCAGTAAAACATTTGTGTCCATATAATATGAGCTTATAACATAAGTCAAGTTAGATAGCTTATTGACCTAAGTTTGTATGAGGTGGCTTTCTTATTAATGTCATCCTGCCTCAACAAAATCTATGGTAGCCACTGTTGAATTCAACTAAACTGTAATGAATTGGTCTTGCTGCCTTTAAGCCAAGCTTTATGGCTCTGTTCCAGGAATACAGTCCAACCAGGGCTGAAAATCTCGGCTGCAGCTTAAGAGTGAGGAAATGAGTTGAGCCTGGAAGTGCAGCCCAGTGTGTGTCAGAGAACAGAGGGTAGTAAGGCTCCACTGAGCGCTGCCTAAAACACCTGTCAGCGATGACAAATCACCTATAATGTCTGGCTGTGTTTCCAAGGGAGGTACAGACAGAACATTGCCTTCATTTCTAGATGTCAGAAGTGCAGCTGAGGCTTTATTGTGATGGATCTTGTCAAAGTGAAGGCAGCCTGAATAGCACAATGGTTGAAAAACTGACATTGTGAACAAAGAATCACATTTCTCTGAAACTTTAGGATTCATGCTTTTAAAAAAACTTGCTTCTATTATGTGTATGGAATATTGGGACCCTAAGCCAGTACTTATTATGAAATATTTGTGTGTAAAGCTAAAAAATATGCGGTAAAAAGTTACTGCATGTGCATTTTCTATTTTGGTCAGCATGTCTTTATCTGTATCAGGGTTTTATGCTTTGTGTTTTATATCTGGATCTGGTTTTAGACAGAAAATAATGGAACATGTAGGTGCTTGAATGTCCCTGCTTGAAACTCGATTCACAGTTCATCTATAGCACAGTTCTGCTATAGAGCTAAAGCTAAAAAGCATTGTTCTTTTACAAACAGTCTTGAAGGTTAAACAGTGCGCAAAGTGTCAGAGTTAATCAGTTCCTTTGAGTGCGCCCGGCAAAGGTGACACATAATTATCATTCTTTAAGATGACACAAATAGCCCATAGCACAATACTAATTAGATAAAAGGGACGTCTGCTCTTGTGAGCACCAAGCTGGGGTTATCATTAAGAGATGGGAAAAGAACTATTTTCATTACTGTGAATAAAAATCTCTCTGAATAGAATTATATTATACTCATATCCTTAACACTGTTTTTTGTCATCTTTATTACAAAAAAAAAAGCTATTATCTGGGAATTATGGCTTCGTGTTGTTTTAAGACTCCATTCTTTTCAGATGTACCATGCTCTTCTTCTGTTTTTATCATAATAATTTCAATTTTAATGAATTTTTACTATATTCTACTGAATTATACCGTATACTATATACAGTATCAGTTAAATGTTTGTACACCCCTACTCATTCACAGGTTTTTCTGTAGTTTGATTATTTTCTACATTGTAGTACAATACTGAAGACATCAAAACTACAAAATAACATCTGGAACATATGGAATTCAGTGGCGGCTGCTGGTTTTTAAAGCAGGGGAAGCCCATTTTACGCATTCATTGTAAAACCTGTAGGCCGGATATCAAAGCATAGAAAGGTGTGCCCCATTAGCATAGTGAACTAGACAACCCTACCTAGTGGCAGAAAGTATTTTTGCTTGTACATTTCATGTTATAGTCTGGCTTGCCAGGCTAGTGCCTCGTATCCTTAATCAAAAATATCAAACATCCAAAAATCACTGGCTATTCAACGAAGAGCCTTGAACATCATACCCTGATATGCAACACAGAGTCTTTAACACAACACCCAGCTGTGCAACACATCCTTGAACATCTTCTGCAACACAGTCTGGAAATTCATAACCAGGTAGGCTATGCAACACACAGAACCTTGAATATTATACCCAGGTATAACCTATAACACAGAGCCTACCATTCTCTTAACATTACTGATCAATATACACACTTCAGATTCATGAACATTATATGATGCACACTATTTATACACAAATTCTGCCGTCCACTCCTTTTCCAGAAAATGGTCTGTGACCCTGTCATACTAGCTGGTTGTGCTTTCCAGAGACTTCACTAATTTCTGTTAGCAGCTAGCACTGCAGATCCCAATAAGGCTCAAGCTAGCCTACAACCAGATTGAACTACAAATGAAATAAACGAGTGAATTCGCGAATGACCAAACTGACAGAATGGATGAAAGTTAACGGAGCACAACGAGTAATATTTACATTTATTTACAGAGTAATGTACAGAGACATCAATGAGAAGAAACGTTTATATGAAAAGAAAGTCGGACAGCACTTTGGCACACGACTACACTTTCTCGACATCCGCTGGGGACTGACTGATCATACTTCCGTGTTCCTCGCCGACGCCGAAGTACAGAGCCCGCCCTCCTCATGTCTTTCAAACACTACCTCCAATAATCCTTCATCAGCCCGGCTTCTTGTCCCTACCACTGTCTCGTTTAGTCCCAGAGAAGCCCGGCTTCCCTGGAAGTGACGATTTTGTCAATTTTAACCAATAACAACTAGCCGAAATTGGCTGTTCAGAGCCCTCTCATAGACTGCAACGGATACCCGGCTGCCAGCCATAGAGCCCATTGAAATAAGAAAGGTTACAGCCAGTGTTGCCAGATTGGGCGGTTTTAAGTGCATTTTGGTGGGTTTTGAATATATTTTGGCTGGAAAACGTCAGCAGTATCTGCCAACGCTGGTTACAGCCTGGCAGCAAAGGTGATTCTTGTACCGAACTGCAAGTTCGTCAGACATCACTCAAATAAGTTACAGGATAGTTATGAACGTAAATACAATCTTGGGCATATATTATGTTATGCAAGTTATTGTTTTAATGAGAATTCAACATCGTAGATGCCGCAGTTTGGGGAGAGAATTTTAGGGGAAGCTCGGCTTCCCTTGTTGTCTCTGAGAAATCGCCCCTGATGGAATTATGTGGTAAACAAAAAAGTGTTAGATTCTTCAAAGTAGCCACTGTTTACCTTGATGATGCTTTACACACTATTGGCATTATTTTAACCAGCTTCATGAGGTAGTCACCTGGAATGCTTTTCAATTAACAGGTGTGCCTCATCAAAAGTTAATTAGTGCCATTTCTTGCCTTCTAAATGTGTTTGAGACCAAATAGTAAATAATAAAAACACAGTAAATAGCCCTATTCCATAACTGTAGCAATCCATATTACGTCAAGAACCGCTCAACTACGTAAAGAGGAACGATATCCATCATTACTTTAAGACATGAAGTGACTTTTAATGAATAAAAACAAGAAGACAGAGTCATCTATATCCCCCGCCCTATATACCAAGTTTCAAGAAATTATTTGTCACATTTTTCAAGTTCTGCTGCAGGGAACCAACCCTACCTCTGTACACTGACCTCAGCAGCCCATGGCATAAATCCACCGGAGCTTTGGTCCAGGTGAGCTAAAAATTTTAATTTCTCACATTTCTTAGTATCAAAAGGCATATATACATTACTTAAATCAACACATATTGTATACCAACTTTCAAGACCATACCACTCATAGTTTTCAAGTTCTGCTCCGGAAACAAAACCTACCCCTAAGACTAACCTGAGAGATTAAGTCTGAAACTGTTTCCATGGAAACATGAAAAATTTAAATTTCTCAAATTTCTTAGTATGAAAAGGCACATCTACTTCACCTTGTTAACATGTATACCAAGTTTCAAATCTGTATCATGAATAGTGTTGAATATATGCTCCGGAAACGAACATTGCTCTTAGAAACTTAATCAAGATCTATTTTGTATGTAAAAATTTGAAAAATACTTTTTTTCAAAAATCCAAAATAGCAAACGGCACCAGTGCACATGTTGCTTGATATGTATACAAAGTTTCATGAAAATATCTTCAAGAATTTTAAAGATATGGCCGGAAACAAAAACGTGACCGGACAGACAGACAGCCGGAACCCATTTTTATATCCCCTGCCAAATTTTGTTTGGGTGGGGGATAATAAAGAAAAACATTGAATTAGAAAACTTTTGACTGGTACTGTATATATACTAACTTGAAGGAAAATACAACATCAGGTGTCCACCAGAACAGCTTCAATGCACCTTGAGACAGGATACATGCAGAAACTTGGAATGAAATGTGATGTAGAGTCTGTAGTGGAGATCAAAATGCAGACAAAGTTAAACAGAGACAATCTATAAACAGAATCTAAGAAAACAAGTAAAGCATTAAATCAGGAAAAAAACAGACCTTGGAATCATGGAAATCAAGGTCCAGACATAATGAAACAAAAGCATGATAAGGCCTTGCAAGAATGACAGAGGATATAAAAAGGCAAACTAATACAAAACAAGTGAACACAATCGGGCAAGACACCAGTGACAGGACAGAGAAAGGAACACGATCACATGTTATTCGCTGGCAATGGACTCATTCATTCATTCATTCATTCTTTTCCTATACCACTTATCAATTGTGGGTCACGAGTGAGCTGGAGCCAATCCCAACTGACATTGGGTGAGAGGCAGGGTCCACTCTGGACAGGTTGCCAATCTATCATGGGGCTAACACAGAGAGACAGCCAATCATTCACACTCACATTCTATGGGCAGTCTAGAATAACCAGTTGACCTAACTGCATGTCTTTGGACTGTGGGAGGAAACCAGAACACCCAGAGGATACTCACATAGGCACAGGGGGAATATGCAAACTCCACACAGAAAGGCCCCAGTCAGCCACAATGTTCTAACCACTGCACCACCCTGAACCCAATATTCCATCCATTATCCAGCCACTTATCCTGTGCAAGGTCACAGGCAAGCTGGAGCTTATCTCAGCTGACTATGGGTGAGAGGCGGGGTACACCCTGGACAAGTCACCAGAGCATCACAAGGCTGCCACATAGAGACAAATAACCATTCACACTCACATTCACACCTATGGTCAATTTAGAACCACCAATTAGCCTAACCTGCATGTCTTTGGACTGTGGGGGAAACCGGAGCACCCAGAGGAAACCCATGCGGACACGGGGAGAACATGCAAACTCCACACAGAAAGGCCCCCGTCAGCCACTGGGCTCGAACCCAGAACCTTCTTGTTGTAAGGAGACAGTGCTAACCACTACACCACTGTGCTGCCCCTGAACCCACTATGAAACAGGGGAAACATGAAGGTCATAGATTCTGCAAATCTCTGGAACTGTACTGGAGGGAATAACTTTTATGGTGGTGGAGTGTGCTGCCTACCACATGGGGGAGGGGTAGATAGAACATGACAGAAATGTTTTATCATCTATTAAATTTTTTTTAAAAAAGTTTAACTGTTGACAGTTTTGAATGGTTACACTTTCAGTCTTGCCAACTGGATTAGGTGGGTTTTTTTAGATCCCTTTCGTGATGTCAAAAAAAAAAAGAGCCTAGTGGCAGATCTATCAACTTTCTGAGCAAAACTTAGCTCTCCAGCTCATATCACAACTGCTGGCTATATGAATTGAGAGACTGGGTTCAGCTGACTCACCACCAGTGTGTAAAGGTTGACCGAGTTGCACTTACATGAGCCAATGTTCTGAATGGCAAATCACCAATCACCATTGTCCCCACAGACCAATCACTGATCACAATAGTTTCCATCAATCAATCACTAATCATGATTGTTTCCAATGACCAAACACTGATCTGTATTATTTCCAGTGGCTATTATTCTTAAGGACCAATCATTGATCAAACGGCTGTCAGGAGGAATGCTGCATGCCTTGAGGTCCCTCTTACACACATACTTGTAAGTGACAAAGTGGGGGGAGGGGTAGATAGAACATGATAGAAATGTTTTATCATCTATTAAAATGAAATAGATGATAATAATACAATTCAGTGTTTGGTCACTGGAAACAAATCATGATTAGTGATTGATCGATGATTGATTTCTATTGTGATCAGTGATTGGTCTGTGGGGACAATGGTGATCGGTGATTTGCCATTCAGAACATTGGCTCATGTAAGTGAAGCAACAAACGGCTCGGAAAGGTGAACACCATCATGGCTCGGCTAACAAAGAGAGTGTGGGAAAAAAACGCGCTGACAGAGCACAACAAGATCCGCGTCTACCAGGCCTGCATTCTCAGCACCCTGCTATATGGAAGTGAGACCTGGAGCACCTACATGAGGCAAGAACGCCGGCTCAACTCCTTCCACACACGATGCCTCAAGCACATCTTGAGAATCAGCTGGCAAGACCACGTCCCACACAGTGTGATCCTGCAGCGTGCAAACATCCTCAGCATATACTCTCTTCTGAGCCAGCACCGCCTTTGATGGCTGGGACATGTCCAGCGTATGGAGGATGGGAGGATACCAAAGGACATCCTGTACGGACAGCTGGCCACTGCCACCAGAAGAGTCGGCTGCCCCTCACTCCTCTACAAGGATGTGTGTAAGATGGACCTCAAGGCATGCAGCATTCCTCCTGACAGCTGGGAAGTGCAGGCCGAGGACTGAGGAACCTGGAGACAGCTTGTACAAAAGGGCATAACAGACGCCGATGTGAGGAGAGGCCAGCAAGCTGCAGAGAAACGAGTGAGACAGAAGAGTGCGGCAGCAACCCCAGCAACACAGACATCCCAGTACGTCTGCACCAACTGCAAGAGGGACTGCAACTCACGCATCGGCCTGCTCAGTCACAGCAGACGATGCCAGAAACCCAGAGACAGATGACACTCCAAGGGCATTACTCGTATGGTCTCCCAAGACTGAGGCGCCAATGAATGATTATTCTCAAGGACCAAACATTGATCAACATTATTTCTAATGATCAGTCACTGACTGCCATTTGTTCTGAGCCACCTGAACAAAGGAAAAAAAGTGATTCTGGTTCTCCAACATGGCTTCCTTCATAACATTAAGAAAACCACATCAGCAAATTGAGACAAGAACAGAAGGGCAGATATTTACGGAAATTATTTTTAGCCATGGCGGCACGGTGGTGTAGTGGTTAGCGCTGTCGCCTCACAGCAAGAAGGTCCTGGGTTCGAGCCCCGGGGCCGGCGAGGGCCTTTCTGTGTGGAGTTTGCATGTTGTCCGCGTGGGTTTCCTCCGGGTGCTCCGGTTTCCCCCACAGTCCAAAGACATGCAGGTTAGGTTAACTGGTGACTCTAAATTGACCGTAGGTGTGAATGTGAGTGTGAATGGTTGTCTGTGTCTATGTGTCAGCCCTGTGATGACCTGGCGACTTGTCCAGGGTGTACCCTGCCTTTCGCCCGTAGTCAGCTGGGATAGGCTCCAGCTTGCCTGCGACCCTGTAGAACAGGATAAAGCGGCTAGAGATAATGAGATGAGATGAGATTTTTAGCCGTGTTATCAAAAATGTCTCTGATGAACTATCACATTTGGTAAAGGACAAAATCTGTGAATTTGAGTTATCATTAAATTATTCTTTTATGCTTGGAATGAAGGATAGGATTCAGAACAGCTGAACATACATATATGTGTCGCGCCATGGGATTTTTGTCCCAGATGCTCTGTTTACAGAACGCATAGAAATGGCATTGAAAAGCATGCAATATTTTGCACCCTTTTTGCTGGCTGATCCAGTATCAATGAATTATCACCTCAGTAGCGCCCCTATGGGATACATTTACCACTTTTAACATCATCCACGACTGAGACAGATATAGATCTTCCTTCTGCCATAAAAATCAGCAAATGGCATTTCGATTTGTAGTGAAAATGCGTCGATCACGCGAGCGCAGTTTTCGCGCGACATTTGTTTGGCAGCACTAATAGTTCACCACGTGATTTCTTGACCTTCCGAGCAGCAATTTGTGGTCTGTTGCTGAACAAATCTGGGAAATTTGCCAATAATTTACAGTCAAGATTGTCTCCTGGTGGATTCACAGGGTTCTGTATCATCTGTAGTCAGTGCCTGGAAAATGGACCATTTTGGATGTGAGTTCATGTCAGGGTGGTGTAGTGGTTAGCGCTGTCACCTCACAGCAAGAAGATCTGGGTTCGAGCCCTGTGGCCGGCGAGGGCCTTTCTGTGTGGAGTTTGCATGTTGTCTGCGTGGGTTTCCTCCGGGTGCTCCGGTTTCCCCCACAGTCCAAAGACATGCAGGTTAGGTTAACTGGTGACTCTAAATTGACCGTGAGTGTGAATGGTTGTCTATGTGTCAGCCCTGTGATGACCTGGCGACTTGTCCAAGGTGTACCCTGCCTTTCGCCTGTAGTCAGCTGGGATAGGCTCCAGCTTGCCTGCAACCCTGTAGAACAGGATAAAGTGGCTAGAGATAATGAGATGAGATTTCATGTCAGATTTACAGTAACTTCCCTTGGTTGAATTTCACTTTGGTTTGTATCTCCTGCATACAGAGGCTTGGTAGTGTAATGCAGCAGGTAGAACTCAAAATCCATAATCTGAGCATCTGGTATGGAAATCTGGTGGACTGACGCACACACACAAATTTTATATATATATATATATATATATATATATATATATATATATATATATATATATGCACACACACACGTGTGTATATATACACATGTGTATATATATATATATTTTTTACCTCCATTTCTGTGACTCATTATATTCCACTGTGGCAGTGCAGACCTTGTGCACACACCCTGCGCATGTGTACTTCTCTCCTGCCTGTGGTCACAGAGAGAGCTTTGTGATCGCTCATGCCTAAGGCGGTCCAAAACCTCCACCAACAATGCTGACAGTCAAAAGGACAGCTGAAAAAAGAATTGTCAGAAGTACACCACAAGGCAAACTTCAAAGTTTGTAAAAGATTCATTTATCTTTCACTGTTCTCAGTCCTTTTCAAGGGATACTTTCCAGTCTTTCAAAAAATAAACAACACTGTATCGACTTTTTTCACTATTAAACAGTTTACATGAAACCATAGTTTAATTTTTAAAGTGGTAATGTCTGTCTCTCATTTCTCAATATTTACAATTCTCTTCCTTGGTACTTCAAGCGTGAATCTGCAGTAAATTGTGAGCTGTTGGAACTGTATGGACTAGTATAATTATAAAAAAAAACCCAGTCTAAATACAGGGTGTTTCAAAAATTTTTTATATCATTTCACAGTCTAATAACTTTGCCAATCCTTGTTCAGTTGACCTCAAATTTTAACAGCATGTGTGAAAACAGGTCAAAATATTATGTTTAATGTTTTTTGTTTTATACTTTTCGATATAGAAATGCATTTCATTGGAAAAGAAAAGGCGTTTTGTGTGTTAAAGTATGCTCGAACACAGTCGAACAAGACTGTGCAGCGTGCATTTACAGTGGTGCTTGAAAGTTTGTGAACCCTTTAGAATTTTCTATATTTCTGCATAAATATGACCTAAAACATCATCAGATTTTCACACAAGTCCTAAAAGTAGATAAAGAGAACCCAGTTAAACAAATGAGACAAAAATATTATACTTGGTCATTTATTTATTGAGGAAAATGATCCAATATTACATATCTGTGAGTGGCAAAAGTATGTGAAGGATTAGCAATTAATTTGAAGGTGAAATTCGAGTCAGGTGTTTTCAATCAATGGGATGACAATCAGGTGTGAGTGGGCACCCTGTTTATTTAAAGAACAGGGATCTATCAAAGTCTGATCTTCACAACACATGTTTGTGGAAGTGTATCATGGCACGAACAAAGGAGATTTCTGAGGACCTCAAAAAAAGCATTTTTGATGGTCATCAGGCTGGAAAAGGTTACAAAACCATCTCTAAAGAGTTTGGACTCCACCAATCCACAGTCAGACAGATTGTGTACAAATGGAGGAAATTCAAGACCATTGTTACCCTCCCCAGGAGTGATCAACCAACCAAGATCACTCCAAGAGCAAGGCGTGTAATAGTCGGTGAGGTCACAAAAGACCCCATGGTAACTTCTAAGCAACTGAAGGCCTCTCTCACATAGGCTAATGCTAATGTTCATGAGTCCACCATCAGGAGAACACTGAACAACAATGGTGCGCATGGCAAGGTTGCAAGGAGTAAGCCACTGCTCTCCATAAAGAACATTGCTGCTCGTCTGCAGTTTGCTAAAGATCACATGGACAAGCCAGAAGGCTATTGGAAAAATGTTTTGTGGACAGATGAGAAAAAAAATAGAACTTTTTGGTTTAAATGAGAAGCGTTATGTTTGGAGAAAGGAAAACACTGCATTCCAGCATAAGAACCTTATCCCATCTGTGAAACATGGTGGTGGTAGTATCATGGTTTGGGCCTGTTTTGCTGCATCTGGGCCAGGATGGCTTGCCATCATTGATGGAACAATGAATTCTGAATTATACCAGCCAATTCTAAAGGAAAATGTCAGGACATCTGTCCATGAACTGAATCTTAAAAGAAGGTGAGTTATGCAGCAAGACAACGACCCTAAGCACACAAGTCGTTCTACCAAAGAATGGTTAAAGAAGAAGAAAGTTAATGTTTTGGAATGGCCAAGTTAAAGTCCTGACCTTAATCCAATCGAAATGTTGTGGAAGGACCTGAAGCGAGCAGTTCATGTGAGGAAACCCATCACCATCCCAGAGTTGAAGCTGTTCTGTATGGAGGAATGGGCTAAAATTCCTCTAAGCCGGTGTGTAGGACTGATCAACAGTTACCAGAAATGTTTATTTGCAGTTATTGCTGCACAAGGGGGTCACACCAGATACTGAAAGCAAAGGTTCACATACTTTTGCCACTCACAGATATATAATATTGGATCATTTTCCTAAGTAAATAAATGACCAATTATAATATTTTTGCCTCATTTGTTTAACTGGGTTCTCTTTATCTACTTTTAGGACTTGTGTGAAAATCTGATGATGTTTTAGGTCATATTTATGCAGAAATATAGAAAATTCTAAAGGGTTCACAAACTTTCAAGCACCACTGTATGAGAGAATTCTCTAAAAACACACCAACTGCAATGCAGATTTGGACATGGCACAAAAAGTTCAAACAGGAAGACTGTCTGTTTAGGGCAAAAGGATCTGGACGACCACCAGCATTGGAAGAGATGGTCGAGCGGGCTCGCAAATATTGAAAATTCATGAAATCGTTCATGGAATCCACATACCTTTGAATTTCTCATTCAAATTTTGAGGAATAAATCTTATCATGCTCAGCATTAAGCCTGTTCACTTTCATTTGACTAGACTATGTAGTTTCTGGGATATTTACATCTCAAATAATATCAAATTTTTTGAAGCACCTTGTATATTTACATGGAAGATATCTGTTCAAACCGATCAACTTCATATCGCTGTTCTCGGTCAACGCCTTTGTGCTTGTCATCTTGTAGACTGCAAACTAATGCTTCAAAGTCTCTATCAATAATTATTATATCCACATTCACCAGATATGAGCAATCGTGCACTTGGATTGGCTACTCTATTATTAGGCTATTAGCTCATATACCGTGAGTGTCAGTAACGGCGCTGAAAACACAAGTTCGGAGCAGCCTCCAAACATGGCCGCTCTGGGCTACAAGTCCCAAGAGTCACAGTGCCGTCTGTCACCTGACTATTAATTACACCTGTCTTTCATCCGGCAATCACCTAGCATGCACTTCGCGAAATATCATCTAGTACCCCCGTGTCTAACTTTACCGAGCCGTTTGTTGTCCACCTGATTTCCAGTTTATGACCCGTGTTTAAGTTTATCCTCGACTTCATCTTTTGCCCACTCTCCATTGCGCTGTTTGCTGATTGACTGACCCTCGCTCATTTTTGGACTACAATTGCTGCTCTACAATTTGGCTCAGCGTGCTGTTTGCCAAGCCCCCGGCCTCCCCTGTGCCTGCATCCATAAGTGCCTGACAGTGAGTAGAGAAAAACAAAATGGCAGAGCATGTTGCTGAACCAACGGAGGACAAAATAAAAACTACTCGAAAACAAAACCCCAAAAACTATTAAAAAAGCAACAAAATATGGAATAAAAGTATTTGATGGTAAGAACATATTTTTTTTATTTTTCAAGAATTATTGATTATAGCATTTTTCTCAAATTGCTACTGTCATTTTGCCAGTTTGTTTACATTCTAAGCAGAAATTATTTTGTCGGATGTTTTGTATAAAGTTTTTATCGAATTTGCAAAAAATAAAAATAAAAATGCTCTTTTTCTGAAAATCCAGTGAACGTGCCCTGGCGAAAAAAAAAAATACTTTATTGTATTTAAAGTATATTCATATTTTCAATAGTATATTGAAAATGTACTTACACAAATTGTACTTTTTGTAAATATATAAAAAGTATGCTAACATCACGCTTTCACGCTAACACTTTTAACACACTTTAAAATAATTATACTATATTACACTTTATAGAAATATATTATACTAAAATATACTTTAAGTGAAAGTTATGTGTAATTTCTAAAGTGTACTAATTTTTAAGGTACTTATAATACAAACAAAGTACTAATTAAGCATATATTAGTACATATAAAGTCATATACTTAAAGTATACAACATATACTTTAAGTTGTTCCACTTTAGCACATAAAAGTACACTAAATACACTTCAAGTTGCACTTTTCTACAATTTAATTACAATTAAAATATATTTAGTACAAAATTAGTTGTTCCAAAATAGGAAAACAAAATAGCATGCCTCAAGTTAACTAATCATAAACACACTTGAAGTATATTGATGATTAGTGTGGCTTCAAGTACACAAAAGTATGCTAAATTTTAGTACACTTAGCACGTTTATTTTTCACCAGGGTGGATAGAATAAAACAGTCATTCCACTCAATCTTGTCGTACACGGCTTATAGCCAACTTGGTGCTATGCGCCTCATCAGCTATCAGCTCATGTACAACTCGATTTCATGGAATAACTGTTAAATTCATCCTCATACTGGTTCACTAGGTCAGGGACTAAGCCCATGTTTACATTAGACCGTATCAGCGGATCATCAGATTAACATTTTTAAAACGATTAGTGTGCACACAGCAACACCAATACACGATTTGCGTGCACACAGCAATACCAATACACGGATACGCTCGGCTCCGCAGGCATGCTGCGCTCCAAATCACTCCGCCCTGAACAGCGAGTGCCCTCTGGAGGGTGCGCACTCCAGCCTTGCGCAGCTCACAGAGCGCGCGAGTGAAGTGAACAAGCTGTGTTTTCGGGACTGAGCCGCTGTGTGTGTGATCCCAGCGCATATCACTTACCACTTGCAAGTGGAAGGATGGCAAGCCTAAAGACAATCATAACTACACAATGGGCAGTATTTGCATCAGTATTTGCAGTATTTTCATACTTTTATACTCTTTAATGAAAGGTGATACAAGGCGGAAGTCCGCGCCGTTTTTCAGCAGTCACGTCACATGACCAACGCCAGCGAATCAGGAAGGTGGATGTCACAGTGACGTTGTCCAATGAGACGCCAGCTAGAGCTCAGCACAGCGTATCCGCGTATTCTGAATGTTTACACAGCACCGGAGCTGACACGATCTGGATTGAATACGTGGACGCTGGCGGATTCCCGTTTCCCGGCGTTTCCAGGTGGTTTAATGTAAACGAACAGTGCATCCGCGAAGAAAACGAGACAGATACGGTCTAATGTAAACGTAGCCTAAGAGTACTATCTAAAACCCAATTGAGCAGATTTGTATTGTATGAAACACACACACACAAGTGCTAATTTATACTTCCTGAAGAGTTATTGTGGGTCTTTAGTCATCATCTGAAGACAACGAGTGACTCAGCCATTGAGACATGTAGGAGAAGTTTCTTTCACTAGTTATGGGCCAAAATGGAGAAGAGCCTTGATGCATGCCTCGTTCGTACCCTGAGAGATGGGGGGGGGGGGGGGGGGAGGCAGTGCAGTGTATGTGAAAAATACTTTCAGGTAGATAGGTGCTGGTCCATATTTGGCTGTGTAAGCAAGCATCAGTGTTTTACATCTGAAGCTACAGGAAGTTAGTGGAGAGACCATAGGAGTGGGGTGGTGTGGTGGTGTGGGAGAACTTGCGAAGATTGAAAACAAGTTATTCAGCTGCATTCATCATCAGTTGTAGAGGCTGAATTGCACACAGAGGCAGACTTGTCAGGACCGAATTGTAGTAGTCCCATCTCAAAACGACAAGGGACTGAACACACACCTGAGTGGCCTGTGTGGATAGAAATGGACGCATCCTTCTGATGTTTTAAAGGAGAAGCTGGCATGAGTGTGTTAGTTTAGCAATGTGTGACAAGGACAGATGATTGTTCATGGTTATCCCAAGGTTGTATGCAAGTAGAAACTAAAAAACTGTACTGGCTTTGCATAGCAATATTGCAAATCGTAGTTTATATTTTACAATTATTATAGTTCTAGAAACACTTAAAATAACAAACAACACCTTTAAGACTGTCAGAATGGTTAAAAGTGTGATATCCTCTTGTGGGTTGTTGAGTGTCCTAGTGGTACTGAATATTGATTGAATAAATATTTACCACATTGTTGTTGGGGTTGGAGGGTGGCCCCATGTGGATAGTTGGGGGTCGCGCCTGGAGGACGCTCTGGACTCTTGCAGTGGTGCTTTTGTGGCTGGGGACTGCAGTTGACTTGCTGACTTTAGGACTGCAGTTGACTTGCTGACTTTGGGACTATGGTTGTCGTGAATGGTTTTGCGCTTGGGTTTCTGTCGGTGGGGGGTTTATAGCATCAATGAAGCTGACTTTATGTTAGGACTGTTAATGTTATAGTCATGTTGTCTGTTGTTGCCCAGATGGGAATGGGTTCCCTTTTGAGTCTGGTTCCTCTCTAGGTTTCTTCCTCATGTCGTCTGAGGGAGTTTTTCCTTGCCACCGTTGCCACAGGCATGCTCATTGGGGATAGATTAGGGATAAAATTAGCTCATATTTTAAATCATTCAAATTCTGGAAAGCTGCCTTGCAACAATGTTTATTGTTAAAAGCGCTATACAAATAAACTTGACTTGACTTGACTGGGGTGGCATGGTGGTGTAGTGGTTAGCACTATTGCCTCACAGCAAGAAGGTTCTGGGTTCCAGCCCAGTGGCTGATGGGGGCCTTTCTGTGTGGAGTTTGCATGTTCTCCCTGTGTCTGTGTGGGTTTTCTCTGGGTGCTCTGGTTTCCCCCACAGTCCAAAGACATGCAGTTAGGCTAATTGGCTACTCTGAATTATCCATTGATCAAGTTTGGAGATGGATGGGCTCTGCCAAGTTTAAATGCCCTAGACACACCAGTGATGGACTGTTATAAATGTCAACCTTGCTGGCTGCAGGGTGAAGAAGAAAACATTGCTGTTGAGGTCTTGATTTTGACTGGTTGGAAATTTGTTTCAACAGCAGCTCTGATATTAGTTCCAGCTGTCAGGAAAATCACAATTTTGTTAAAATAATCATTGTAATGCATTGTTTCTATAGTACCAGCTCATACACAGGGACTTGTATGGCAAATGCTTGATAATCTAAGGCAAATAAATTATGAATAAAATGTGTTGGTATTTAACAAAGAAAAAAATAATTAATATGGTGAAGCTTTCTATAAGGAGAGTTTATTTAACATTTAGAAGGAGTCTCCAGTGTCAGCATGTTGTAACAGTTGTTATGACCTGGCTCAATGGCCACAACAAAGGGAGATGCACCACCATAAACGTTTAACAAAAGTATTTTATTAATCCAAATTCAGCAAAATCAAGAGGCCAGATTATATTTTAAACAACATGAGGAGGGTAATCATTGAAGTCAGTGGTGTAAGGTGTGATTGAGTGAGATATATATATATATGCCAGTGTTGTAGGGTACAAAACATAAGGAATAAACTAAAGTAACATAACCAAACAAATGATGGAGCACCTACAAAGGAGAGAAGGGGAGAGAGAAAAAGAGAAACAGTCAAGTCAGAGCACCAGCCAGGGAGAATGAATCTGAAGATGGCTTTTACCAAACTCAGTACACCGAATCCAGGACTCCCTGGAAGAAGAGGTCTTTGTACCTCAATGGGACCTTCCTGGTTAAATAAAGGTCAAATCAAAAGGTATACCGAGTTGCCACTAATTACCTGCAAGGAAAACAGTTCATGAACAGACCCCGGAGGAAACCCACACAAACTTGGGGAGAACATGCAAACTCCACACAGAAAGACCCCTGTTGGCCACAGGGCTCGAACCCAGAACCTTCTTGCTGTGCAATGACCGTGCTAACCACTACACCACTGTGCCACCCCTGTATGATGTGATGTTCTTTAATAATAATAACAACAACAATAATAATAAATTATTATTATATAATAATTATTCTTATTAATTATAATTATTCAACTTCAATATCCAATGTGATGAGGATATCATGGCAAGAAGACCAGATCTGATACTAGTAGATAAAAAAGAAAGCCCTGCCTCTTGATTGACATTGCAAAACCAGGAGATGTCAGGGTTATGGAGAAGGAGGACAAGAAGGAAGATAAGTACCAGCCTTTGAAATCTGAAATAAAGTGGATTTGGGAAATGAATAAAGTGGAGGTTATTCCAGTTGTTGTTGGAGCCCTTGGTATTGTTACAAAAAAAAAAATCCAAATTTGGGTCTCAAAGATTGGTGTTGAAATTCAAACCGATTTACTGTAAAAGACTGTACTCTTGGGAACAGCCAGAATTTTGAGAAAAGTACTACAAATATAGTAAGGAGTGTGAACTGTGAACCCTTGGGCATTTATGACCCCCTCCTGTACGTTAATTCTGACAACAAAAGATCAGTCTGAGTTTGAAGATAATAATAATAATAATAATAATAATAATAATAATAATAATAAACTGTAATACATTGCAAATTGCTGTTGTATAAGAGGAATATAAAACTTCAGGGTACAGTGGTGCTTGAAAGTTTGTTAACCCTTTAGAATTTTCTATATTTCTGCATGACCCACCTTCTCTTGAGATTCAGTTTATGGACAGATGTCCTGACATTTTCCTTTAGAATTTGCTGGTATAATTCAGAATTCATTGTTCCATCAATGATGACAAGCTGTCGCCTAGATGCAACAGAACAGGCCCAAACCATGATACTACCACCACCATGTTTCACAGATGGGATAAGGTTCTTATGCTGGAATGCAGTTTTTCCTTTCTTCAAACATAACACTTTTCATTTAAAGCAAAAAGTTCTATATTGGTCTCATCCGTCCACAAAACATTTTTCCAATAGCCTTCTGGCTTGTCCAAGTGATCTTTAGCAAACTGCAGACGAGCAGCAATGTTCTTTTTGGAGAGCAGTGGCTTTCTCCTTGCAACCCTACCATGCACACCATTGTTGTTCAGTGTTCTCCTGATTGTGGACTCATGAACATTAACATTAGCCAATGTGAGAGAGGCCTTCAGTTGCTTAGAAGTTACCCTGGGGTCCTTTGTGACCTCGCTGACTATTACTTGCTTTGCTCTTGGAGTGATCTTTGTTGGTTGACCACTCCTGGGGAGGCTAACAATGGTCTTGAATTTCCTCCATTTGTACACAATCTGTCTGACTGTGGATTGGTGGAGTCCAAACTCTTTAGAGATGGTTTTGTAACCTTTTCCAGCCTGATGAGCATCAACAACACTTTTTCTGAGGTCCTCAGAAATCTCCTTTGTTCGTGCCATGATACACTTCCACAAACGTGTTGTGAAGATCAGACTTTGATAGATCCCTGTTCTTTAAATAAAGCAGGGTGCCCACTCACACCTGATTGTCGTCCCATTGATTGAAAACACCTGACTCTACCATAATTTCACCTTCAAATTAACTGCTAATCCTAGAGGTTCACATTCTTTTGCCACTCACAGATATGTAATATTGGATCATTTTCCTCAATAAATAAATGACCAAGTATAATATTTTTGTCTCATTTGTTTAACTGGGTTCTCTTTATCTACTTTTAGGACTTGTTTGAAAATCTGATGATGTTTTCGGTCATATTTATGCAGAAATATAGAAAATTCTAAAGGGTTCACAAACTTTCAAGCACCACTGTATGGTATAGGAAAATAATCAGTGACAACACATAACAGCACACTCCATCATGTTTTATTCCTTACTTTGAATCAGTATGTGTCAGGTACTTAAAACATGAAATGTCCAGCTACAGGCCAAGACTGTCAGACATTTTCTGAAAGCTTTTTCACACCTACTCAGACCTTTGGTCTTAAACTATTTTCACACAATCTAATAAACCCAATGAGCTCCAATTTGTTTTGACTAAACATGGTCAGGGTTGAAAGTGCTCTGGTTGTCTTCTAAAGAAATTTCATCTGTGTGAGCTCTCATTGCTCACACCCGTGGCAATGTCTGCAGGTGTGACACCTCACTAATGAGACACTCGGAGACTTATTTTGAGGATTCAGTGTGGTGTGAAAACACAATCTGTTTGGGGTACGCTGATGTCTGGCGATCAGCAGAGAGAGCAGGTTCATGTTATTACTCATTTCTAAGCAGGAAGCACACACTTCTTTGCAGTGCATGTGAATCATTCTATAATGTGGAGTACATTTCATGTCCATTGATGATAATTTGATGATAAGTATATTTATTATCACTATGTTCTTAAAACTCATATTTTACCTATTAATGGAAAGCATGTTATAATATCACGCAAACATTAAGTGCTTCCTGTTCTTCATTTAACTTGAAATTTGACATGATGTGCCTAAATTGACAGGGTTTTTTTTTGTTGTTATAGTCCGTTTTTCAATTGAGTGAGTCTTGGTTTCAAAATAAGTGATAAAAACCACTGAAGTGAACAACAACTAATTTTTAAATTTATTTCAACAGTCTAAAGAAAAATAATATTTTAATAAATTTTCTTATTTAAATAATTCAAATATCTTACTTTATTAAGTCTGCAAAAGTTCTGTCAAATATGTTACTAACAAGGACAAACAAGGGGTACACCCTGGACAAGTCACCAGGTCATCACAGGGCTGACACATAGACACAGACAACCATTCACACTCACACCTACGGTCAATTTGGAGTCACCAGTTAACCTAACCTGCATGTCTTTGGACTGTGGGGGAAACTGGAGCACCCGGAGGAAACCCACGCGGACACGGGGAGAACATGCAAACTCCGCACAGAAAGGCCCTCGCCGGCCACGGGGCTCAAACCCGGACCTTCTTGCTGTGAGGCGACAGCGCTAACCACTACACCACCATGCCGCCCTGATGTTAACTTGTTCAAGAAAAAGATATGTGGTCAGCCAGGCAAGGCCTAACATTGAAATGATGGGTCAAAATAGGGAAATTAAAGGTCCCATGGCATGAAATTTTCACTTTCTGAGGTTTTTTAATGTTAAAATGAGTTCCTCTGACCTTCTTAAGTCACCCCAGTAGCTAGAAATTTCATAATGTGTAAACCAAACTATGCCCAACATTTGAGAATGGCGCGTCAAAACGGCGCGTTGATAAGCTCTTCCCTTTACTACGTCAGCAAGGGAGATGATCCCCACGCCCCCCCTCTGGATTCCCACCCACTGTATGGATTGCCCCGCCCAGTTGTAGTGAGGAGACCATAGAGGACACAACAACATGGCATCACCTAAGCGAGCGAAACATGGAAATTGCGCTGTACATGGATGTGACAACACAGAAAAGAGTCTGTTTTTACTGCCGACGGGAGAGCCCCTGAAGACGCAGTGGCTTAATTTTATTTACTTCAATAATACGCCGTCGAGTCTACCTAAGACGGTGTATGTTTGTCGGAAGCATTTTCCTGAGGAATGTTTCCACAACTTGGGACAGTACAGGGCAGGTTTTGCACATCAACTGTCACTGAAGCCTGGGTCCGTACCAAGCATCCCTGCCGCATCAGCAACAAACACCGAACAAGTAAGTGTATAACTGGTCGTTTTGCCGTGTTTTAAAATCGGTGCGTTAGCCTAGCAATGGCTACATTAGCTGTGCAGCTAACCGCTTCCTGCAGTTAGCCAGGTAATCTGCGCTACAAAACTAAAGAGCATGCAGCATGCTCTGTTAAACTGAGTTTAGTCTGGAAATTGACTGTAACTTATGAGCTTATGTTTGACTATTGCTCCGCAATGCATGTCTTCTGTTGGATAAGCGCTATGTTGCTGTAGTTGCTGCTTCTATCCTCTTTGGTTATGGAGTGCGTGTTCAAGCCTAGGGTATTATACGTTCGTAAACTACCACTCCGAACACTCTCACTCTCTGTTCTCTGTGTCACGTTGAGTTTACGAAAGGAGTCCGAGGGAGAACGGGGTTTTGTCTTAGCAGTGTGGCTACAGGCGCTGATAGCAGCGAGTATGTGTGTGCGCAGCTTGGTCAAGCCCCTCCCCCTCCCCCCATGGCCCACCCTCTACCCTTCCCCGCCTCCTGCTTCTCATTAGCAAAACGACGCACTGAGAAAAGCGCTGAAATGGGGCTTTCTCCCAGGAGGCTATATTTACGTGCCGAGGGTTCATTTCGAGAAAGGCTGCGGATATAACATCCGGAAGCCTCCACGAGCCCGTTTAAAGCATCAACAAACCACCATGCCATGGGACCTTTAAGAAAGAACTAGTTTATTCATCACACATACACTTGTGAAATTCCTCTCTGCATTTAACCCATCTGAAGCAGTGAACACATACATGAGCAATGAGCACACACACATGCCCAGAGCAGTTGGCAGCCATGCTATAGCACCCAGGGAGCAGTTGGGGGGTAGGTGCCTCGCTCAAGGGCACCTCAGCCCAAGGCCACCCCATCTTAACCTAACTGCATGTCTTTGGACTGTGGGGGAAACCGGAGTACCCAGAGGAATCCTGCACAGACACAGGGAGAACATGCAAACTCCACATAGAAAGGCCCCTGTCAGCCACTGGGCTTGAACCCAGAACCTTCTTTCTGTGGGGCAATAGTGCTAACAACTACACCACCATGCCACCCACTCCATGTCCTTGAACTGTGAAATTGTCAACTATGTTACCTGTCAACTAAATTACCCAGTAGTCTACATCATCAATCATCATTATCACGTCATTATCCATCCATCCATTATCTGCAGCCGCTTATCCTGTCCTTAGCCTATCCCAGCTGACTACAGGCGAAAGGCGGGGTACACTCTGGACAAGTCACCAGGTCATCACAGGGCTGACACATAGACAAAGACAACCATTCACACTCACACCTACGGTCAATTTAAAGACACCAATTAGCCTAGCCGGCATGCCTTTGGACTGTGGGGGAAACCAGACCACCCAGAGGAAACCCATGCAGACACGGGGAGAACATGCAAACTCCACACAGAAAGGCCCTCATCAGCCACTGGGCTCGAACCCAGGACCTTCTTGCTGTGAGGCGACAGCGCTAACCACTACACCACCGTGCCGCCCACTGCATGTCTTTGAACTGTGAAATTGTCAACTATGTTACCTGTCAACTAAATTACCCAGTAGTCATCATCATCATCATCATTATTATTATTATTATTATTATTATTATTATTATTATTATTATCAGTCTACATTTTCTTAAAAAAACAAATAAACAAAAAAAAACCCAAAACGATAGCTTTAAATAGGTGTCAGAAGCTGAGAAACAGTGGAGATACAGGACTCATCGGGATGCTGGTCCTGCAGGAAGGGCAGCATATTTGGAGAAGCAGAGTGAGGCATGGCATAAACTGTGTGATTTTTATCTGGTATGTTTACATGCACTCTAATATTTCACTATTATTCCAAATATGACAATATTTGGAATTTGACACGGGTCATGTAACCAGCATATTCCGGTTGAATATTCTGAATCTGGTCTTATTCCAAATGTAGGATTTTATGATTAAGATGTGTGGGATATGCCGTCATTATTCAGGTTTTTGGAGCATCCTCTGTACATGTATACAGCGCATTTGGAATATGTGTCTCCACTGGGATTTCTACAGCAGTTTCCATCACATGTGCCTCTTCCATGTTTCTAGTCAGCTCTGTGCATTATACACAAACCAACTAGACAGTTGGAGTCTGCACAGATGCATGTAATTGGGAATATGAGTGGAATATTCATTTTCATTAGCCATGTAAACAGCTTAGTAGGAATATTGTCTTTTTCAGAATAAGGGCAAAAACTGGAATAGTTTGTGCATATAAATATAATGTCTATCAACTCTGTTACACTTCATTTTTTCACATTTAAAATAACTAAAATGGTGCTTCTGATAACCTTTAAAATATATTGTACATCTACACAGGTTGGAGTCTTGTATGACATATATTTAAACTGTCAAAATGACCTGTATGGGAGTTCTCATCTCACCTCATCTCATCTCATCTCATCTCATCTCATCTCATCTCATCTCATCTCATCTCATCTCATCTCATCATCTCTAGCCACTTTATCCTTTTACAGGGTTGCAGGCAAGCTGGAGCCTATCCCAGCTGACTACGGGCGAAAGGCAGGGTACACCCTGGACAAGTCGCCAGGTCATCACAGGGCTGACACATAGACACAGACAACCATTCACACTCACATTCACACCTACGGTCAATTTAGAGTCACCAGTTAACCTAACCTGCATGTCTTTGGACTGTGGGGGAAACCGGAGCACCCAGAGGAAACCCACGTGGACACGGGGAGAACATGCAAACTCCGCACAGAAAGGCCCTCGCCGGCCACGGGGCTCAAACCTGGACCTACTTGCTGTGAGGTGACAGCGCTAACCACTACACCACCGTGCCGCCCTGTATGGGAGTTTTATAATAAAAAGTATTCCTGTTCCTGATGACAGTGCTGAACATATCACATGTAAAGTTGAAAAAAAATTCTTAAAATTATTTGAAAAAAATCATTGCATATACAGCAGAACAGGCTCAAGAGTTCTTAAAATTGTATTTTACTTGAAATGCAGGATTTAAAAAGCCAAGCAACCTTTATTTGTCACATGTACACTCAAGCACAGACTTAAGCACACAGTGAAATTCCTCCTCTGCATTTAACCGCTCTGAAGCAGTGAACACACACATGCAAGCAATGAGCTCGCACATACCCAGGGCAGTGGGCAGCTATGCTACAGCACCCGGGGAGCAGTTGGGGTTTAGGTGCCTTGCTCAAGGGCTCAGGCCATGGCTGCCCCATGTTAACCTAACCACATGCCTTTGGACTGTGGGAGAAACCGGCGCACCCGGAGGAACTCACGCAGACATGAGGAGAGCATGCAAACTCCACACAGAAAGGCTCCCATCAGTCGCTGGGCTTGAACCCAGAACCTTCTTGCTGTGGGGTGACAGTGCTAACCACCACGCCACACAAATCAAACAGACATCCCTTAAAATAATAATAATAATAATAATAATAAATGTTAATGTTTAAGCTTTGCAAGTAGTGGATTTGGTACTCTGAAGGAAAATACTATCTTGAACCACTAATTGTTCTACTGAGACAGAACATTTTGCCTGTGTTGAAGTCTTGAGGAAGGCCCGTAAACTTCATTTCTTAACTGTAGGTGAACAAAAAGCATCTGATGAATGCAAACACAGACTAAACTAGCTTTAAGATGTGTTGATGTAGACAGTCGCCTTTTATATACCTCAATAGTTTTATTCTTGTCTATTTTATTTTACAAATTGAGTGAAAACTAATAGTTTATGTGTTGTAACATCAGTCATGTCACAATGCTAACAAGGACTGAAGCATATAGTAAATAGTGTTTGATGGGTCAAGAGAAAATATTTATTTTAAAATAGTCTTTTCCGAAATTCATTCCCATTTCATTCTCCAAGTAAATAGAAATTCAGACGGGTTCTCAAAAGTGAGTACAGAAGCAATATTTCCTGCTCTGACTTCTATGCTCAAGTTAAAAAAAAGACATTTTATTTTTCATCACTGTAACCACTTTGGTATGATTTATTGAAGACTTCCAACCAGAGGTTCCATTAATGGTTTACAGCTTAAGCTATTTTGAATACTTTTATGCTCACACACTCCCTAACACTGACAAGGTGACATTACCATCTGAATTTGGAAGAGATTTTTATTTTATTTATTTTCATTTATTTATTTATTTTGCATATCAGTATTGATTCAGATGGGTACTACTGACAAATATGCAAAATATACAATATATCACAAGAGTATTTTGCAAAGTACAGAGTTCTTCCCTTCCCCCCCCACACACAAACATACTGTATTAATATACATTTTCTTTTAGTCTGTAATAAGCCTGGTGTCTTTGTACAGTGGTGCTTGAAAGTTTGTGAACCCTTTAGAGTTTTCTATATTTCTGCATAAATGTGACCAAAAACATCATCAGATTTTCACACAAGTCCTAAAAGTAGGTAAAGAGAACCCAGTTAAACAAATGAGACAAAGATATTATACTTGTTCATTTATTTATTGAGGAAAATGATCCAATATTACATATCTGTGAGTGGCAAAAGTTTGTGAACCTTTGCTTTCGGTATCTGGTGTGACCCCCTTGTGCAGCAATAACTGCAACTAGATGTTTTCCAGTAACTGTTGATCAGTCCTGCACACCGGCTTGGAGGAATTTTAGCCCATTCCTCCGTAAAGAACAGCTTCAACTCTGGGATGTTGGTGGGTTTCCTCACATGAACTGCTCGCTTCAGGTCCTTCCACAACATTTCGATTGGATTAAGGTCAGGACTTTGACTTGGCCATTTCAAAACATTAATTTTATTCTTCTTTAACCATTCTTTGGTAGAACGACTTGTGTGCTTAGGGTCGTTGTCTTGTTGCATGACCCACCTTCTCTTGAGATTCAGTTCATGGACAGATGTCCTGACATTTTCCTTTAGAATTCACTGGTATAATTCAGAATTCATTGTTCCATCAATGATGGCAAGCCATCCTGGCCCAGATGCAGCAAAACAGGCCCAAACCATGATACTACCACCACCATGTTTCACAGATGGGATAAGGTTCTTATGCTGGAATGCAGTGTTTTCCTTTCTCCAAACATAACATTTCTCATTTAAACCAAAAAGTTCTATTTTGGTCTCATCCGTCCACAAAACATTTTTCCAATAGCCTTCTGGCTTGTCCACGTGATCTTTAGCAAATTGCAGATGAGCAGCAATGTTCTTTTTGGAGCGCAGTGGCTTTCTCCTTGCAACCCTGCCATGTACACCATTGTTGTTCAGTGTTCTCCTGATGGTGGACTCATGAACATTAACATTAGCCAATGTGAGAGAGGCCTTCAGTTGCTTAGAAGTTACCCTTGGGTCCTTTGTGACCTTGCCGACTATTACACGCCTTGCTCTTGGAGTGATCTTTGTTGGTCGACCACTCCTGGGGAGGGTAATAATGGTCTTGAATTTCCTCCATTTGTGCACAATTTGTCTGACTGTGGATTGGTGGAGTCCAAACTCTTTAGAGATGGTTTTTTAACCTTTCCCAGCCTGATGAGCATCAACAACGCTTTTTCTGAGGTCCTCAGAAATCTCCTTTGTTTATACCATGATACACTTCCACAAACATGTGTTGTGAAGATCAGACTTTGATAGATCCCTGTTCTTTAAATAAAACAGGGTGCCCACTCACACCTGATTGTCATCCCATTGATTGAAAACACCTGACTCTAATTTCACCTTCAAATTAACTGCTAATTCTAGAGGTTCACATACTTTTGCCACTCACAGATATGTAATATTGGATCATTTTTCTCAATAAATAAATGACCAAGTATAATATTTTTGTCTCATTTGTTTAACTGGGTTCTCTTGATCTACTTTTAGGACTTGTGTGAAAATCTGATGATGTTTTAGGTCATATTTATGCAGAAATATAGAAAATTCTAAAGGGTTCACAAACTTTCAAGCACCACTGTATATTACCAAATCTGGATGTCACATGAACATCACTTCTATCATAATTTCATTATGTAGACCTACAGTTCTGGATATAACTTGACATTGTTTTCATTTCCATACTCATTTGGCAGACAGCTTTATCCAAATCCAATTCAGGACTAATGCACTTGTTACAAGTGTGTTTTCCACCAACTTACTAGAAAAAAGTGTGAAATAGCTAGCAGGAAGAACATAAGGAGCCACAGCTGGTTCGGGCAAGTGCTGGTGCACAGGAGAGCAACACACACTCATTACAAAGCAGTCGGTCAATCTACACATTACAATCATGTGAACTGAAATATAATCATTAAAATAGTTCAGATTATAGAATAATTTTTCTTGTTTTTTTATTTGTCACATGTACACTCAAGCACAGTGAAATTCTTCCTCTGCATTTAACCCATCTGAAGCAGTGAACACACACGTGCACACACACACACACACACACACACTTGCCCAGGGCAGCTATGCTACAACACCCGGGGAGCAGTTGGGGGTTAGGTGCCTTGCTCAAGGCCAATTCAGCCTAAGGCCGCCCCATGTTAACCTAACCACGTCTTTGGACTGTGGGGGAAAACCATACAGACACGGGGAGAACATATAAACTCCACACAGAAAGGCCCATGCTGTACACTGGGCATGAACCCAGAACCTTCTTGCTGTGAGATGACAGTGCTAACCACTGCACCACTGTGCCGCCCAATTATCTTCTCATGCTTGAAATATTATTTTCCATGATTCATTCATTATATGTTATGAAAAATGCAGTAGATTTTATTTACATCCAAGAAAATTCTCTTATCCATGTTGTCCAAATTTACATCTATAGTCCACAAGTCATGTATTTGTCAGTGTGTCACCATATTTGAATTTGCAAATTAATACTTTGTACATGTAGCCTGAATGTGAATTTTCATGAATGAAGATCATAGAAAGAAGACAAGTTTTTTCAAAAGTTTTCTCTCATTCTTTTTTCTTTTTTTGTCACTGATACTGTGATATCAGATGATGAATGATACACAGCTCCCTTGTCCAAATTATAGACTGAAAATAAATGATAAATTGAAAAAAGGTACCTTGTTAGAATGTTCTCAAATTCCTCATGCCTTCAGCATGGATGATAATCACATTTTGTATATTTGCTAATTCTACGCTTAAAAAAAACTCAGCCCAGTTCCCTTCAAGTCTTATTGAAAAGCAAAAATACAGACTTTTTTTTTTACAAGGAAATTTGTAAAAATGAGACTGTTGCTTGTTACCATATTTAAAGTGTATGTTTTCTTAGATTCACCATTGAAAAATCATAAGAAATAAAGTATTTTTTATGAGTTCGAAGGCTAATGTCACACCAACTGTTGGGTCAGCAAGTCTTACTTGGTTCATGTTGACCACTGAAGTTACTGACAAGGGCACTGAGGACTGCTGTTTCAATGGACCATTAAAAGCAACTCCAAATCATATGTCAAATCCCATGTCACATCACTCTTTCTTCTCTGTTGGAGTTCTTTGTTATAAGACACACAGTCTCCTGTGAGCCCTTTAAAGGTGCACTTTAGAAACCTTTAAAAACCTTGGATTGCTGACAAAACACCTGCAAACCACAGGACAACATTTAACATGTGCACCATTCCAATACCAAATGTTTCAAAGGATTTCATTAATATGTGTGGGTTTTTTTTATTTTCATTGTTATCATTATGGAGAATAGATAAAAATGACTGCATTAGTTTTGTCTCTAGAACTCTATTTATAGAAATAGTAAAATATCGAGAATATTCCATATTTTTTGTATAATTAACTGCTGAAATGGGTGTCATCCATCATTGGATTACATAAGAAGTGTGTTATGTGATATGTATTATGTCCTCACTACAGGGTATTAGATTATAATGCAGATTTTTTTTCCATCTTGTTGGATTTCACAAAGTGTTGATATCTACAGCTCTGTGGCGTATAGGTAAGATTAGAGGCAGCTGGTATAAATGAGCAAGCAGGGCTAAGTTTTCCCACTTCCTAAAAAGGCATTGATATAAGGTTTCATCTTTGATGTCTACATGGGATTATTGGCTATTTATTGATGGAATATTCTGCGTTGTTTTTTTTTTAACTAAGCACAACAGCACCACCAATGGTTATAAGAAGTGAGGTTGGGGCTGATTTCTTTTCACCCCAGACTTTATATGTATGCAGCATCAGTGACAGTCATGTCAGGTGATTCCACCAAGTGAAATTTCCCCAACATAGATTCGAGCTCTATTTGAGCTGCTATTTTTCAGATCGATTTAGTGACACATCTGAACATCTCAGTGATTGAGAAATACATGTCCCATGTGAAATACAGTCCCATGTGTTATGAACACAAATGTGGTGGATTATTATATCAATTATCCCTTTCCTCCTAAAAGTAGACACACTAATCCAGAGGTTAGCAACCTGTGGCTCCTGAGTGGCATGCAGCTCTTTAGCCCCTCTCCAGTGGCTCCCTGTGGCTTTGTCAATAAACAAACAAATAAATAAAAATGGAAATGAATAGCATTTTTTCACACATCACACATCACATTATCTCTAGCCGCTTTATCCTTCTACAGGGTCGCAGGCAAGCTGGAGCCTATCCCAGCTGACTACGGGCGAAAGGCGGGGTACACCCTGGACAAGTCGCCAGGTCATCACAGGGCTGACACATAGACACAGACAACCATTCACACTGACATTCACACCTACGGTCAATTCAGAGTCACCAGTTAACCTAACCTGCATGTCTTTGGACTGTGGGGGAAACCGGAGCACCCGGAGGAAACCCACGCGGACACGGGGAGAACATGCAAACTCCACACAGAAAGGCCCTCGCCGGCCCTGGGGCTCGAACCCAGGACCTTCTTGCTGTGAGGCGACAGCGCTAACCACTACACCACCGTGCCGCCCAGCATTTTTTCAAATTTTTATTATTATTATTATTATTGTAGACCTAAATCCATTCTTACATTATCCAATTGTAATAACATGTACCCGATTCACTGAATTAAAACAAAACAAAACCCATTGGTTTAACATTTCATCAACTAAAATGCGCATCATACACTACATTATGGCCTGGCGCCTTTTGCTATTAATTTTGCCCAACTCAGTAGCAATGACTTGAGTGTTTTTGTTTTCCTCAGCTAGCTATGGGTTCAAAAAAAAAAAAAAACCTTTTGTAGGAAAACAGAAAATCTAATCGTGCTTGGGCAGATTCATTTGCTTTCACCACTACCACCACCACTGCTGGCTTGAAGTTAGCAAACAACAAAAACTATCATGTTGAAAGACATTTCCAGAACAAGCACACTGCATTTGCTGAAAAGTATCCAGCTGGGGATGAGAGAAAGAAAGTACCTTTGAATCTGTGGAAGAAGGCAGAGCAGAGCAAGAATAGTTTTAAGAAATGGATCAAATCTCCAAACTCCACAACTGCTGCTAGTTTGTGGCAACTCAGGAGATAGTAAGGCATTGAAACCCATTTATGGATGGTGAAGCCTACACATCCCAGTGGATTTTTTTCTTCTTCTCTAGTACACAATTAATCAGTGATGAGTTTAGTTGGAAATAGCGCAACCCCCCCAAATAATGATAACAAAAATGTTGACCATTCTGTTTATTGTCATCCTATAATTTCATAAATGGACCAAAACATTGAATTTCTGCAGTGGAAATGCAAAGTTGTAGTTAAGAAGATAGGCTAAATTAGACTAAAAAGGATGTGATACCTGCATTTACACAGATCAAATATATATGAAAGTAAATGTAAACAAGTGTTGCCAGGCAAAACAAACCTCGCCCGGCAGCACTTATTTTATACCTATATGTTGATAATGGTAATATTCCTCAATCATCAGCTGTCAGGTTATAGTCCTATGAAAATCCATGACCTTGAGTTTGACATTTCAGAGTCATTCAAGGTCAAAGATCATGGTGCCAAATGAAAGCCCATATGGCACTTCCTATAAGTTGATAATGGTAAATATCTGTCTACCATCAACCGTTTTCAAGTTACAGCCCTCTGAAAATCCGTGACCTTGAGTTTGACCTTTCAAGGTGACTCAAGGTCAAAGATCATGGTGCCAAATGAAAGTCCATATGGGAGTTCCTACAGTGGTGCTTGAAAGTTTGTGAACCCGTTAGAATTTTCTATATTTCTGCATAAATATGACCTAAAATGTCATCAGATTTTCACACGAGTCCTAAAAGTAGATAAAGAGAACCCAGTTAAACAAATGAGACAACAATATTATACTTGGTCATTTATTTATTGAGGAAAATGATCTAATATTGCATATCTGTGAGTGGCAAAAGTATGTGAATCTCTAGGATTAGCAGTTAATTTGAAGTAGCCTTGAAAGGTCAAACTCAAGGTCACAGATTTTCAGAGGGCTGTAACTTGAAAACGGTTGATGGTAGACAGATATTTACCATTATCAACTTATAAGAAGTGCCATATGGGCTTTCATTTGGCACCATTATCTTTGACCTTGAATGACTTTGAAATGTCAAACTCAAGGTCATGGATTTTCATAGGACTATAACCTGACAGCTGATGATTGAGAAATATTATCATTATTAACATATAGGTATAAAATAAGTGCTCACTGGACTTTACAGTCAGCAGTGAGAGGAAGGTCTAATGAGGTATCAAGGAAACATTCATGCTGTAATCCCCACAATTCTTTCCATGTAGTTACTGGAAAATAAAGTTGTTGGAGGGCATAAAAATTTACAATCAAAATTTTCCTCCCTTGAAATATTGAAAAAGCTAAATAAAAAAAAAATACTGGGACAAAACAGTATTGGAATCTCGAAGTGTCGAGGGAACATTGCTGCAGGGAGTAAACATGGCCCATGTTAGTTTGGGTGCCAATTCATTAAAAACAGCATTTTCAGCATCACATCTGTAAATTGAATTGTGCAAAACAAAAATCCCAGTCTAATTAATCATGTGCTCATCTTGGTGTGAAATTGGTGGGAAAAGTAATCATTTACAAATCTTCCTTAGGTCAATTAGTGCAGGTGCCTGCAACGCATTAATGGCTCCTGGCAACAATATGAGCTGGATGGAGTGATCGATTGGGTGGCAGCAGATGACTGATATTTATTTTTTGAGGGGGAGACCCAGACACTTGCCTCGAGTTCTAATTAAGAAAGTCAGTCAAGTGTAGTGTGCTAAATACTGATGGCATGGCAATGAAGCCCAGTGTATTTCCACTGGCAGAACCTCCTCTCATTAAAGTCATTATGCTGTGAGATGTGCACTTGGTAAGTGCACATGAGGACACTGAGCGTACAGGTCAATGAGAGAACTAGTCAAGCGTATTTACCTGTAGGAGTTTTAAGGGGATACAGTAAAGTTTATATACGGTACATCATCAGCAGGACGGCTGTGAGGCAGGATGTACAAAGTGTGGTTTTGCAAAAAAAAGTATCTGACTTTCCAGACTTTTCAAAAAACACCCCAGGCTACTTCCTGAGTCATAACGCATTAGAAGCACTGCACATTACTATTCATGCCGCAGTGAAAAATAGGAATGTGATGTTTTATTAGAGGAAATGCATTTGTGCTGGTATCATTTATTCAGGCTTCTGTCAGTGGAAGAACACGGAAAAGCGCTTTTGCAGTCAAGCCTGAGTTCTGACTACCTAACGGTGTGCTCTACCCATCAAGCCGATTATGAAAAATGACTCGGCCCATAGTGAAGGGAGAAGCCAAGAGACACCGAGTCTCAGTCGAGGCCAATTGCATAATGACGGCGCTGCATGCTGACACCAGTGTCAAGGTGGCAGGCTTCTAAAAAGCCACAGCATCTTTCTGCCATGCCAAGTGACATGGTGCAGCTCAGGAAAACATCAGTGAGCTTCAGAATGTTCAGATACCATGTGTACAGAATGAAACAGGGCCTGAGCAAACTACGGTTGTACTTTTTTTTTGTAGTGTTAAGTCAGTTCACTGAAGTGATCCTGAGGTACATTAATTTTAAAATGCGTATATGAATGATGTGGTGTTCTGTGTCTTCGTGATGCTTTCTATTTTGTCATATTCCTTTCTCCTTTCTTTTCGTCTATTCTGTTGTATTGTCATGACTGTCTATTCTTTTCTCTCATCTCATCTCATTATCTCTAGCCGCTTTATCCTGTTCTACAGGGTCGCAGGCGAGCTGGAGCCTATCCCAAATGACTACGGGCGAAAGGTGGGGTACACCCTGGACAAGTCGCCAGGTCATCACAGGGCTGACACATAGACACAGACAACCATTCACACTCACATTCACACCTACGGTCAATTTAGAGTCACCAGTTAGCCTAACCTGCATGTCTTTGGACTGTGGGGGAAACCGGAGCACCCGGAGGAAACCCACGCGGACACGGGGAGAACATGCAAACTCCACACAGAAAGGCCCTCACCGGCCACGGGGCTCGAACCCGGGCCTTCTTGCTGTGAGGCGACAGCGCTAACCACTACATCACCATGCCGCCCCTATTCTTTTCTATAAACTAAAAAAGAATATGTGTAGTATTTTGTGATATTCTTTTCTACATCTTCAAAACACTTTCTATTCGATCATATTCCCTTCTGTTCTCTTATAATACACTCTATTATATTGCAGAGGTGGACAGTAACAAAGTACATTTACTTGAGTACTGTACTTAAGTACACTTTTTGAGTATCTGTAGTTTACCTGAGTATCTTTTTTTCGGAAACTTATGACTTCACTACATTTGAAAGACAAATAACGTACTTTTTACTCCACTACATGTCTATCAAGTTCCTTGTTACTTGTTACTATGAAGCAGCTTTGAAAGTGTTTTTTTTCTTTTCTTTTCTAAAACGTGATTGGTTTTTTTCACAGGTGACACTGAGACAGCCTATCAGTAATCGCTAGGGTCACATCACGTCCATAGACTGGATAAAATCAAGTTCAATAATTTCCCAGTAGCATTATTTGAACACGATCAGTTGATGACAGAATGGAAGGAGGCGGTTCTTTTGGGGAATGCACACACCCATGGCCCATGAACCCATGTTTCAGTTTTCTGAAAGGAATAAAGAGTCGTTTCATTTTAAATGTTTGCTTTGTTTACCTAAAACAAACCACATCACGGCCTATAAAAACCCGCCGTCCAACCTGCAGAAACATATTGAGGGATGTAAATGTTTTATTCCAAGAGAAAGCTTGCAATGAAGTTGTCTGTGCTTTTAGAGCTAGCGATAACATTGCAAATGTAGCTATGCAGTCTGGTTAGTCAAAGGACTTTCTATGGATTTGCCCGCCAAGTTGCCACAGTCTTGTCCACAGCTAACGATGACACATAGCTAGTTAACTTGGACGCTGTTAGTTAGCATGTAAAAACAGAGTTATGCTAACATGAATAACGTTAACTTATCTGAAGTCCTTTCAGAAATGTTTTAGCCTAATCTTGCCAAATAAACAGAATGTAGAAATCTTTCTTTTCTAGTAGCGTTAGCTACCCAATATGATTTTGAGTTTGAAAAGAATTTGCTAGCATGTCAGGTGGAGTTTCACTGACTAGCTACTGTAGCTTAATGTTAAACCACCATGATGGCACAGCATGCATTCATTTTGTAAATCCAGTAAATCCAGTAGGTTGTTTCAGAGGCATTAGGTTTTGTAAGCGTTGTGTCAATAATACAACAATGCGTTGACAGAAAATGTACTTTTAATACTTAAGTATTTTTAAAAGCAAGTACTTCAGTACTTTAACTTCAGTAAAAATTTGACTGTACAACTTTCACTTGTATCGGAGTAACATTTGACCAGTGGGATCTGTACTTTGACTTAAGTAATGAAGTTGGGTACTTTGTCCACCTCTATTTGTTAGGACTAGGACTGTTTTGGCCTCTAGAGGCCGCTGTTATTTCCTTTTCATGTCGTGTTTATTTTGGCCTCTAGAGGCCGCCACTGTTCCTGTGTTTTGTGTTTGTGTTAATTGCCTAATTATCTTCACCTGTGTCCTTAATTAGTTTGTCTATTTATACCCCTGAGTTCAGTCCTCTTGTCACGGAGTCTTTGTGCTGTTATGTTTATCTCCAGTTTCCTTTGTACTGTGTTTTTTGATCTTCTTAGCTTTTGTATTTTTGCACTTTGCTTTTCTTTTGGATTTTACTCTTTGGTTTTTTTTTGTCTTTTGTTTTGCCCTGTATATAGTGTATATAGTTTAAATAAACCTTTTGATTCTTTTTCTACTTCCGCCTCACGCCTCTGCATTTGAGTCATCCCCCTGGTGGCCTAGTGGGGGTTTGCTGGATTATCACACCAACGAACCAGGTTCGAATCCCAGCAAAACCCTAACAGAAAGACTCCGTCATGACCGACTCAGCAGAGGCTGCTTCAACTGTCTACCCGGCCAACCTTCAGGGAATTATGGCAGCTTTGACACGCTTCGGAGCGACCATGGACGCTCATGGACGTATGCTCACCAGCCAACGTGAGGCCCTCGCTCGCCACGAGGAACTGCTTCAGCAAATTGGGAAAACCCTGGCACAGCTGACATCTCTGCCTGCATCTCCTGCTCCTGATCCAGTTCCTGCTCCTGATCCAGCTCCCACTCCTGCTCCAGTGCCTCCTGCAATGCTGCCTTCTTCACCTCGCGAACCCAGCCTTCCTGCACCACAGAGGTATGACGGCAAGCACAGTGAGTGCCGAGAGTTCCTTACCCAGTGTCAACTCACCTTTGAGCTTCAGCCTACCACCTACACTACGGATCGCCGCAAGATTGCCTTTGTGATCACCTTATTAGCTGGTAAGGCGCGAGCCTGGGCTACTGCTATCTGGCAAAGACAGGGACCTGAGTGCTTTGATTTCCAGCTGTTTTCTGAAGAGATGCTTCGGGTCTTCGATCAGGCAGACATCAGTACCGACGCAGCCCGAAAGCTCATGTCCATCCGGCAAGGAGGAAGCGTCGCAGATTACGCCATCTCGTTCCGAACACTCGCAGCAGTAAGTGGATGGAACGAGACTGCCCTGGTGTCAGCCTTCCACCATGGTCTGTCTGACCCCATCAAGGACGGTCTGGCCTCTATTGGATGCCCAAGTGACCTCGAAACCCTCATCTCACATGCTATTCGTCTGGACAACAGGATGAGAGAACGCCACCAAGCCTTGAGCCCCCCCAGCCTCCCTACCTCTACCTGGAGACCATCTACCTCCTTCAGTGACTGTCCAGAACCCATGCAAGTGGGTCGTACTCGCCTCTCCGCATCTGAGAGGGAGCGCAGAAGGAGGGACAAGTGCTGCATCTACTGTGGCAAGCCTGGTCACTTCCGAGCATCATGTCCCGAACTCTTGGGAAAAGGACCGCCCCGTCCAGCCGAGGGAGGGTTGTGACGGGGCCTACCCTCTCTCCCGGACTCCCTGGCCAAGGAATCTACATCCCGGTCTCCATCTCCTGGGGTGAGTCTGTCCACTCTTGTCAAGCTTTGATAGACTCAGGGGCGGCTGGGAACTTTATGGATATTCACTTCGCCCAAAGCATCAATATTCCGACTGCACCTCTTGAAGTCCCACTGTCTGTGTCTGCCCTCGATGGCCAAGCGTTAGGTGATGGAAGAGTCACCCAAGTTACTTCTCCAGTTTTCCTCCAGTCTCAAGGTCACAAGGAAGAAATATCCCTGCACCTGATTCCTTCACCTGAGTTCCCAGTTATTCTAGGCCTTCCTTGGCTTACTCGCCACAACCCTCGCATAGACTGGGTAACAAGCCAGGTTGTGGAATGGGGCCCTGCATGCCATGCCTCTTGTCTGCTCTCTAGCTCTCCTGTGTCTCCTGCCGAGCCCCCTGATCTCACCGAGTTATCTCAAGTTCCCACAGAGTACTGGGATCTCAAGGAGGTATTCAGCAAGAGCAGGGCCGCCGTTCTTCCTCCGCACCGGGCCTACGACTGTGCCATCGACTTGCTCCCTGGGACTACCCCTCCTCGTGGCAGACTGTTTTCACTCTCTCAGCCAGAACGCAAGGCCATGGAGGAATACCTCAAAGATGCCCTGGTCTCTGGGTTTATTCGACCCTCCACTTCACCTGCTGGAGCCGGCTTCTTCTTTGTCGGCAAGAAGGATGGGGGGCTCCGACCATGTATTGATTACAGGGGCCTGAATAAGATCACTGTGCGCAACCGATATCCCCTTCCGCTGATGTCCACAGCTTTCGACCTGCTCCAAGGCGCCACCGTCTTCACCAAGTTGGACCTACGGAACGCATACCACCTCATCCGTATCCGACAGGGAGACGAGTGGAAGACTGCCTTTAACACCCCGTCTGGGCACTACGAATACCAGGTGATGCCCTTCGGACTCACCAACGCACCAGCTGTTTTTCAGGCCCTAATCAACGACGTCTTAAGGGACATGATTAACCTATACGTTTTTGTCTACCTCGACGACATCCTTATCTTTTCCAAGACCGTGCAGGAGCACCGCCACCATGTCCGCCAGGTTCTCCAGAGGCTGCTACAGAACAATCTGTTCGCCAAGGCCCAGAAATGCGAATTTCATGTTCCCGAGGTCTCCTTTCTGGGATTTATTGTACGGACAGGCCAACTCCAAATGGACCCTGCCAAGACCCTGGCCGTCCGGGATTGGCCTACTCCCAAGTCCGTTAAGGAGGTTCAGCGGTTCTTAGGATTCGCTAACTTCTACCGCAAGTTCATCAGGAACTTCAGTTCTGTGGCAGCACCCATGTCAGACCTCACCAAAGGGACAGGTGGATCTTATGGCTGGTCTCCTCAGGCAGAAAAGGCGTTCAAAGACCTCAAGGACCGCTTCTGCACGGCACCCATTCTGGTTCTCCCGGACACCTCCCAACCATTCATCGTGGAGGTGGACGCCTCGGACAGTGGTGTCGGCGCGGTGCTCTCTCAACGTTCGGAAGGAAAGCTGCACCCCTGCGCTTACTTCTCCCACCGCCTGAGTCCTGCTGAGTCCCGGTACGATGTGGGGGATCGAGAACTGCTAGCGGTCAAACTGGCCCTTGAGGAGTGGAGGCACTGGCTGGAGGGAGCACAACATCCATTCCTGGTTTGGACTGACCACAAGAACCTGGAGTACCTCCAGCAAGCCAAGAGACTGAACCCTCGACAGGCTAGGTGGGCCCTGTTTTTCAGTCGGTTTGACTTCACCCTCTCGTACCGTCCCGGCTCCAAGAACACCAAACCTGACGCACTGTCCAGGCTGTTCTCTGCCACTAACAGGGAGAATGAAGTCGGGCCTATTATCCCGGTGTCCCGGATTGTGGCCCCTGTCCGCTGGGGTATTGAGGAGGCTGTTCGACGAGCCCAACGCCAGGACCCCGGTCCTGGGACGGGGCCACCGGGCCTCTTGTACGTCCCACATCAAGCCCGGGCCAAGGTTCTCCAGTGGGGTCACTCTTCCCCTCTCACCGCCCACCCGGGAGCTCGGAGGACCCTGGACTTCCTGAAAAGACGCTTCTGGTGGCCTAACATGGAGAAGGAAGTAAGGTCATTTGTCCTGTCCTGTGAGGTTTGCACCAGAACCAAGAACCCACGACAGCGTCCCCAGGGTCTCCTGCATCCTCTGACCATTCCCCGGCGTCCCTGGTCCCACGTGGCAGTCGACTTTATCACGGGTCTCCCTGAGTCACAAGGTAACACGGTCATTTTGGTCTTAGTTGACAGATTCTCCAAGGCCTGCCGCTTCATACCACTGTGCAAACTCCCCTCTGCTCTTGAAACTGCGAAACTTTTGTTTAATCATGTCTTCCGAGTCTTTGGTCTTCCACAGGACATCGTCTCAGACCGAGGGCCCCAGTTCTCCTCCCGAGTGTGGCACGGGTTCTGCAAGGTCATCGGAGCCACTGCCAGCCTCTCCTCTGGGTTTCACCCACAGTCCAATGGTCAGACGGAGAGGCTCAACCAGGACCTGGAAACCACCCTGCGAGGCCTGGCTATGGATAACCCGACATCGTGGAGCACCTGGCTGCCATGGGCGGAGTACGCCCACAACACCCTGCAGTCATCGGCCACCAAGCTGTCGCCATTCCAGTGCCAATTCGGGTTCCAGCCACCTCTGTTCCCGGACCAGGAGGAGGACGCGGGGGTGCCCTCGGTCAACCAATATGTGAGACGGTGTCGCAAGACCTGGAGCAAGGTCAGGAAGACCCTCATACAGACCTCCAGAACCAACCAGACTCAGGCCAACCGCCATAGAAGACCTGCACACGCTTTCCGCCCTGGGCAGCGTGTTTGGCTGTCCACTAAGGACCTTCCACTGCGGGTGGAGAACCGCAAGCTTGCTCCTCGCTACATTGGCCCCTTCAAGGTGGTGCGCAGGGTGAACCCTGTCTCCTACCGGCTCCAGTTGCCCCGGACTCTGAGGATCAACCCCACTTTCCATGTTTCCCTGTTACGGCCCGTACTGACGTCTACGTATGCCCCTGCCCCTAGGAACCCCCCACCCCCCCCGCATCTTCCAGGGGCAGACTGTGTTCACTGTGAATCGCCTGCTTGACTCCCGCCGGGTCCGCGGCGGGTTGCAATATCTGGTGGACTGGGAGGGCTATGGTCCTGAGGAGCGCTGCTGGGTTCCTGCTCGGGATGTCCTTGATAAAGAACTATGTCGGGACTTCCATTCGGCCCATCCGGATCGCCCTGGGAACGTCAGGAGACGCTCCTAGAGGGGGGGGTCCTGTTAGGACTAGGACTGTTTTGGCCTCTAGAGGCCGCTGTTATTTCCTTTTCATGTCGTGTTTATTTTGGCCTCTAGAGGCCGCCACTGTTCCTGTGTTTTGTGTTTGTGTTAATTGCCTAATTATCTTCACCTGTGTCCTTAATTAGTTTGTCTATTTATACCCCTGAGTTCAGTCCTCTTGTCACGGAGTCTTTGTGCTGTTATGTTTATCTCCAGTTTCCTTTGTACTGTGTTTTTTGATCTTCTTAGCTTTTGTATTTTTGCACTTTGCTTTTCTTTTGGATTTTACTCTTTGGTTTTTTTTTGTCTTTTGTTTTGCCCTGTATATAGTGTATATAGTTTAAATAAACCTTTTGATTCTTTTTCTACTTCCGCCTCACGCCTCTGCATTTGAGTCATCCCCCTGGTGGCCTAGTGGGGGTTTGCTGGATTATCACACCAACGAACCAGGTTCGAATCCCAGCAAAACCCTAACACTATTATATTGTCCTAATGTCTATCCTATTATTATTATTATTATTATTATTATGTTCTCGTCTGTTCTGTGCACATGCATTCTATTGTTCTATCTTAATATATACTAATTTGTCATATTCTATTTTATCCTCTCCTAAGTTACCCTACCCTATCCTATTTTATTCTCTATTTCTATCCATAATGCATTATACTGTCATTCTGGCGCATGCCTGACACGCGACTACCCAAAGCCATTTTCTACGGAGAACTGAGCTGAGGAAAGTGGAGACAAGGATGACAGAAACTGAGGTACAAAGATGTCTTGAAGAGGAACATGAAGAATGCCAGAGTTATTGATGCCTAGGATAGAGCAACATGGCAAAGCATAGTTAAAAGCTCAGTGTCCGCAATTGAAGACAAGCGTCAAAGGGGGTATATGAGGGCTCACGAAGCCAGACATTCCATGGCAGCTCAACCAGGTCATTCATACCACCGCTGTGGAGGACTCTGTCACTTTGGTGCAGGCCTTGCGGCCCATCTGTGTTTCTGCGCATCCTAATGAAGCAGTCATCATCGCTAGCGATGGACAGCCGACAACGATATGAGTGATGTACTTCAACATCCTGACACCCTGATAAAACTACTGAAACACACTCTTGGACTTTTTTTCACATAAAACTCCAATTCATATATTTTATATACACTCACCAGCTATGTTATTAGGAACTCTTGAACAACTGCACATTCATGCATTTATCCATTTAGCCAATTATGTGAAAACATTGCAATACATACAGTCATGTAGATACACATAAACATCAGAATAGCATGTTTATTCTGTTAGCATGGCTGCCCACTGCTCTGGGTATGTGTGTGTGTGTGCTCATTGTTCACATGTGTGTGCATGTGTGTGTTCACTGCTTCAGATGGGTTAAATGCAGAGAGGAATTTCACAAGCATGTGATGAATAAAAGTTGTTCTTCTTCTTCTATTTTTTTAAATCAAAACCTATAATAATAATAATAATAATAATAATAGTAAACACTGGGCACTTCCTGGTGGTCTAGTGGCTAGGATTCGGCGCTCTCACCACCATGGCCTGGGTTCGATTCCAGGTCAGGGAAAAGTCTGGGGCGGCACGGTGGTGTAGTGGTTAGCGCTGTCGCCTCACAGCAAGAAGGTCCGGGTTCGAGCCCCGTGGCTGGCGAGGGCCTTTCTGTGCGGAGTTTGCATGTTCTCCCCGTGTCTGCGTGGGTTTCCTCCGGGTGCTCCGGTTTCCACCACAGTCCAAAGACATGCAGGTTAGGTTAACTGGTGACTCTAAATTGACCTTAGGTGTGAATGGTTGTCTGTGTCTATGTGTCAGCCCTGTGATGACCTGGCGACTTGTCCAGGGTGTACCCTGCCTTTCGCCCATAGTCAGCTGGGATAGGCTCCAGCATGCCTGCGACCCTGTAGAACAGGATAAAGCAGCTACAGATAATGAGATGAGATGAGATGAGATAATAAACACTTACTGAGCAGCAATTCTATGGGTGGAGATGCAGTGTTGATGAGACAGGTCAAGCAGAATGGCCAGACCGGTTCGAGCTGACAGAGAAGCTACAGTAACCGAAATAAATACTCTTTACAACAACCATGGCCTGCAGAAAAGCATCTCATTATGCACCAAACATCAAACCTTGAGGAGGATGGGCTACAACAGCAGAGGACCACACTGGGTTCCACAACTCTCAGCCAATAACAAGAATCTGTAGCTACAGTGGGCACAGTCTCGTATCTGCTATCTGCATGATTTTATATACTGTGCTGCCACAACATGATCGGCTGATTGGAAAATTGCATCAATATGCAAGTGTGCAGGTGTTCCTAATAAACTGGACGGTGAATTTATATATTTATTGAGTCAGAATTGACACGGGATAGATTCTGGACCTAACACCACCCTGAGCAAGATGAATGACTGAAAGGTAAACGTTTAACATAATATTTGTCATGTCACTGTGCATTTTGCACATATCTTGTGCAAGGCAACATTAGACACAGGAACATTGTGCACAGACAAAGATCTCGACTGCACACTCATACTTGTCATTCCAATCACAACACACTGACGTCTAAAATATTACCACATTCCAAAAAACAGACAGGGCAGCTCACCAGGCTTGGGTACTAACCAATTCGGTATTTCTGCTCTTCTGTCTGTTTTCTGAACCTCTGCAGGAAGATGTGACCTTCACAGAGAAGCTTGTGATTGACAGTCAACATAAAGGCAAGCCCACCTAATTAGATTAGGAAACACGGCTCCGTGGGGGCTGCAGATGTGAAGAGCACGCTGATCAGTTGAGCAGCCGCCTTTGTTCATGTCTGCAGGTCTCTGCAGCTTCCCACTGCTAACACACACACACACACACACACACACACACACACACACACAAATGCATGAACACATTGGTGGTATTGTACTAACAGTATTCACAAACATCTGGTGAGGTTTGCACAGTAGCTTTCTCGTGTGAGAAAGAGAACCATTCTTCCATGCCAAGGATGTACAAAACTAATCATTTCATGTTGTCTGATGTAGAACAATTTAAAAATATTACTGATGCTGAATACTACAGAAATAGTAATTAACTAAATAAGCAAAAGCATGAATGTACAGCACTAATGCACAATAAAACTTATTATTATGCATACAGGACACTTTTTCCATGGAATAAAAACATGTATTCTATCCCCTTCTAGTGGGTTTATTGATAGCATGCAATATTTTTATCATATCACTTATCCTACGTGTATTACGCCACTGTACCCAATGCAGAATGAGCATGCAATATTGTCACAATATTGTAAGTTGTCAAAACAATGTGACGTCACACATCGGAGATGTAAAACTTCCACGTTAGTGACCGACAGTGACGATTTGTAAACTAACATGGCCACCAGGTTTGCTTCGTGAGAAATGGAAGGTTTGAGAGAGTTTTGGCTGCCAGGTTGCTCCATGGGGTTTAGCTGTCATTGTTGATTTTAAAAGTACCTAAGTAAATTACACAGGGAAAATAATTAATAATAATAATAATAATAATAATAATAATAATAATTAGTGCTGTCAAAAATGTCGTGTTATTAACGTGTTAACTTGACTCAATTTTAACGGCGATAATTTTTTTATCGCGAGATTAACGCTTTGTGACATGATGTAGGTTTTTCATAAGCTTTTGAAACTGCCAGGAACTTGGAACAGAGACTTTGCTTAGAAAAACGATAGCAGCTAGACTGTAATGCCACGCCCCGCACAGCCAGAGTCCTCTGCCCTCCCCCGAAGAGCCACGGTGCTCGGCTTAGGTTTCGTTTTCCCATCTGCGGTCCAGCCCCACTTTGCAGTGGCTGTGACAAGACGTGTTATGCTCTGCAATAAAAAAACAAAACAAAACATTGGTACAACCAGTGTTCAAACGATGCCGATATTTTCGGGGGGTCCCTTTTTTTCCCTTGGGGGGTGCTTGCACTTATCTCAGAGCGCGGCTCTCCATCGCGCGCTCACTTCGGATATGCAAATGCTTCCTGTTACACACAATTGCTATGTCAATAAACATCATTTTGCCAATATTTTAGAGACCCCCCAACATTTCCCAAATCATGTTTTCAAGGGATCTCATGTCTGTTTCAGGGGATCTCGGATCCCCCGAGTACCCCCGTAGTTCGAACGGTAAGCAAGCCCATTCACTTTTTTATGCTGATAAGAGAATTACAATGGTTTTTCATGTGACAAAAATGTGCGATTAAATTGCGATTAATCGCGAGTTAACTATGACAGTCGCGACATTAATCGCGATTAAATATTTTAATTGCTTGACAGCACTAATAATAATAATAATAAAATTCGGCTTGACTGTACTAGCATTGGCCTTCACTAACACTACACTGGCTGGAAGTTAACTGGACTGTCGCGTTAACAGTACTGAGTCGCGGGTAAGCTAGTGTTGGCCTTTACTAACGCTACTGCTACACCGGCTGGAAGGTAACTGGACTGCCACGTTAACAGCACCGAGTCGCAGGTAAGCTAGTGTTGGCTTTTACTAATGCTACTGCTACACTGACTGGAAGGTAACTGGACTGCTGCATTAACAGCACTGAGTCGCAGGTAAGCTAGTGTTGGCCTTTACTAACGCTACTGCTACACCAGCTGGAAGGTAACTGGACTGCTGCGCTAACAGCACCGAGTTGCAGGTCAGTTAGTGTTCACCTTTGCTAGCGCTACTGCTACACCGGCTGGAAAGTAACTGGACTGCCGCGCTAACAGCACTGAGTCACAGGTTAGCTAGCATTGGCCTTTGAGAATTCTGATATGAAGAGAGTGTGTATGTACAATAATAATAATATTGGCTGGCTTTTTTCATGGTCTATCAGATATATTCCATTCAGCTACGTACTCATCTTTGACTCGTTCAGTATCATGCTAGCTAAATGGAATATATCTGATATACCACTCAACACCAGCCAATATTATTTAAATAGACAATGACAATTTTTAAGCAAATGGTGTTATATTTTGTACGGCTAATTGATGCTGTAATGGACAGAGTGCCGATAACGATAGCGAATGTGATGATGAAATGGCTGTGATGTTAAGCTTCACTTTGATCAAAAGGCCAATTAAGCGATCACAGAGCCACAGTCAATCTGCATTGTTTGTATAATGCAACCTTAAAGGGCGCCATGAATCTTCTTGACAAGTAATGATGCCATAGTCAAGCCTGGATCAGGTTTTGTACATATTCCTTTGGAATGGTGCATATAAAGGGCTGGGTGGCTTTTTGTGTGAATGGATTGTGCAATTTACAAAGTTTCTCCTTCATACTGTGTTTGATAAATGCAATCCAATAATCAGTAGAATGCTTATTACTAAATGGCTCCACAGCTGCTCACTCGTCTCACCCTTCATTGGTCAGGAACTGACAAGCTCACTGCTCCTATTCCCAACAGGAACAAAATTACTCCCCTGAGGAGAGCGTAGGACAGAGTGGGTCGAGGTGAAAGGCCAATGAGAAGCCCCTGCAATCCCCACATGCCCATTTAACTGACACACGGCAAACATATACACAGCCCAGATGAGCTGTTTCACTTACACCCAGCCCACACACACACAGTGCTTGCAATGAGCTGTCTCACACGCACACACACAGTAAGCAGAGACCCTGAGTGCGACAGCCCACCTGTGCAGCTCTCATCTCCAGTGCATCGTGAATTCTAATGAACTTCCAGCAACAGCGACTCTGCAAGCCAAGGTTAATCTTAGTATAGCATCACCGAGTGCGGCAAATGGATGTTGTGCTGCAGCGACAGCAACAAGCACAACAATCCACATGCAGCTCATCCCACATGCTCTCCCAGCTCAGTGTGTGTTAGCTGCATCGTTTGTTATTGACAATAACATCAAATCAGATATGAACCTGGTCAGGATAAAGTGATTATGATGTATGAATATTTCATGAATATATGAAGGAATGAGTTATATTTTATGCTGTGGAACATCCATGAGAAAGGGAAAATTCTGTGTTCATTGATGTTATTATAATGACGTACCGTATTTAACAGTTATTCCACAAAATCGAGTCGTAGATGAGCTGATAGCCGACGAGGTGCAGTGCACCGAGTTGGCTATAAGCCATGTATGACAAGATTGAGTGAAATAACTGTTTTATTATGTCCACATTGACTGGATTTTGAGAAACATCCATCCATCCATTATCCATAACCACTTATCCTGTGCAGGGTCGCGGGCAAGCTAGAGCCTATCCCAGCTGACTATGGGCGAGAGGCGGGGTACACCCTGGACAAGTCGCCAGATCATCTCATCTCATCTCATTATCTGTAGCCGCTTTATCCTGTTCTACAGGGTCGCAGGCAAGCTGGAGCCTATCCCAGCTGACTACGGGCGAAAGGCGGGGTACACCCTGGACAAGTCGCTAGGTCATCACAGGGTTATTTTGAGAAACAGAGCATTTATATTTTTATTTTTTGCAAATTCAATAGATAAAAACTTTATACAAAACTTTCGACAAAATCATTTCCGTTTAGAATGTAAACAAACCAGCAAAATGACAGAAGCAATTTGTGAAAAATGCTACAATAATAATTCTTGAAAAATAAAAAAAAGATATGTTCTTACCATCAGATACTTTTATTCCATATTTTGTTGCTTTTTTGTGTATTTTTGGGGGGTTTTGTTTTCGAGTAGAGTTTTTATTTCGTCCTTGGTTGATTCAGCAACACGCTCCGTCATTTTGTTTTTCTTCTTCTTTAGGGTTTTTTGGTAGTTGGCAAACCAACTTAAAGGTGCATTACCGCCACTGACTGGGCTGAAGTGTGGAACAAGAGATATTGGGGGGGGGGACAACAAACAAACAAAAACAAAAAAACAACAACAATTATATTCTTTTTTATATTCAATTTTGCTATTTCTGTTTCTTTTAAGTACTTGATAACAAAGCTGCCATTTTGTTTTTCTCTACTCATGGTATATGAGCTGATAGCCTAGTAGCAGAGTAGCCAATCAGAGTGCGCAATTGCTCATATCCAGTAAATGTGGATAGCAGGGGCGATTTCTCAGAGACAACAAGGGAAGCCGAGCTTCCCCTAAAATTCTCTCCCCAAACTGCGGCGTCTACGACGTTGAATTCTCATTAAAACAATAACTTGCATAACATAATATATGCCCAAGATTGTATTTATGTTCATAACTATCCTGTAACTTATTTGAGTGATGTCTGACGAACTTGCAGTTCGCTACGAGAATCACCTTTGCTGCCAGGCTGTAACCTTTCTTATTTCAATGGGCTCTATGGACTGGCAGCAGTGTTGCCAGATTGGACGGTTTTAAGTGCATTTTGGCGGGTTTTGAATATATTTTGGGATGGAAAACGTCAGCAGTATCTGGCAACACTGACTGGCAGCCGGGTATCCGTTGCAGTCTACGAGACGGCTCTGAACAGCCAATTTCGGCTACTTGTTATTGGTTAAAATCAACAAAATCGTCACTTCCAGGGAAGCCGGGCTTCTCTGGGACTAAATGAGACAGTGGGAGGGACAAGAAGCCGGGCTGATAAAGGATTATTGGAGGTAGTGTTTGAAAGACATGAGGAGGGCGGTACTTCGGCGAGGAACACGGAAGTATGATCAGTCAGTCCCTAGCGGATGTCGAGAAAGTGTAGTCGTGTGCCAAAGTGCTGTCCGAATTTCTTTTCATATAAACGGTTCTTCTCATTGATGTCTCTGTACATTACTCTGTAAATAAATGTAAATATTACTCGTTGTGCTCTGTTAACTTTCATCCATTCTATCAGTTTGATCATTCGTGAATTCACTCGTTTATTTCATTTGTAGTTCAATCTGGTTGTAGGCTAGCTTGAGCCTTATTGGGATCTGCAGTGTTAGCTGCTAACAGAAATTGGTGAAGTCTCTGGAAAGCACAACCAGCTGGTATGACAGGGTCACAGACCATTTTCTGGAAAAGGAGCGGAGGGCAGAATTTGTGTATAAATAGTGTTCATGTTCATGAATCTGAAGTGTGTATATTGTTCAGTAATGTTAAGAGAATGGTGGGCTCTGTGTTATAGGTTATACCTGGGTATAATATTCAAGGTTCTGTGTGTTGCATAGCCTACCTGGTTATGGATTTCCAGACTGTGTTGCAGAAGATGTTCAAGGATGTGTTGCACAGCTGGGTGCTCTCCTGAAATTGACAAGACGCATAAATATCGCTTTTCACATTAACAAAAAATTGCAAAGTGTAAAGTCCTCGGTCCTGAAGACTCTCCCATGTCAAAAAAAAAAAAAATTTAAATTACACTGACACTGGAAACACCTTGTAGAATATCCTAAATAAACATCACCTCACAGAAAATGTCACCATATGAAAAATTACATCCATTTTAATCATGATGATGTCAATTAATCTGAATGTGCTGCATGTAACTTGTTACTATAGAATGTGTGCCTATAATATAAACTTTGCTTGTAGCCAGAGCGACTGTCAGAACTAATGTGAAAGAAAATTAATCAAAATCTTTTGACCAATTGCAATTGAGCATTCAACAGTGGGGTGCATCAACTAATTCAAAGCAACAGTGCAGCTATGTAGGCTATGCAAATGGAGAAATATTTACATTTTAAATCTCTTTCAGACAAGCTGTTCAATAAGTGTTCATTGCATTTCATGAAGCTACAATCAAGTCATATGTTCCATACTTGAGCCAGTCAGATGTCACTGACCACAAGAATTTACACTCAGCATTTTGTCCATTCTGACCATTTTCCGTTTCTTTTTCCTAATATTATTATATGTATATAGTTGTATTAATACCTACTTATTAACTGAGCATGAGGTCTTTACAGGAAAATATCAGACCAAGGTCTTGACAGTACGGACTGAGCATTAGTTGAGGTCCACACAAAAAGACTGAGGTCTGATATTTTCCTGTAAAGAAAGAGAGACTGAGGTTAATAAGGAGTTTATTATATGGATTTTTTTTTATTTCTAAGATTAAACTAGATGGCCATGATAATGAGGTGTGACACTGCTTTCAGTCATGTAATATTTGTAACATAATTGAGTCACACATGCAGAATAAACAGCTAGCGGTTTCAAAACTGAATTTCTGTTAGCGGTTAGTGGTTGCTGAATGCTCTTTGTTGCTCATTTCTTGAATAACTCAGTGACTCTTGTTTGTCTTTTGTGTTTCGGACGTTTTTGATTCCATTTTGATCTCCGATTAATCTTTTTTCGTCATTTTGTTTTTGCTTTTTTTTTTCAACGTTGAAAGCTGGCGCCTTGGAAAGAAAGTCTGTAATTGCCCACGGGCATTATGGGAAAATTCTGCCCACCAAGGAACCAATCAGAGCGCACGATTTTACCAGAAGTAGTTTGTGCCATATAATAATGCTCATTATTAAATTCTAATATGAATGATAAGTCAGGTCGGACTTGGAGTCTGCTACTGGTAACATTGTAACCCAGTACTACCTGCCGCATGGATGGGTGGTCGGCGTCTAAACCGGCTCCCCCACCAGTCTCGTACTGGTGAGGAGGGTGGCATGTCACTCAACAGGATGAAAAACAATACCTGTCAAAGGGCGGGTGAGCTCCTTGCAAGCCAATGGCCAACATGCACACTCTCTCTGCACTGCCTTGTGCGTTAGCTCCAGGAGGAGCAAAGTCTAAGGGATTAAACCCTGACAGAAAATCTACAGCTTGCAGGACTTGCTGGATGTCTCAGTTTACCTTGCCTCCACATGAAGTTCTTCAGGACTAAAGAAGAGTGTTTGACCTAGGGCAAGTGTGCACTCTTTCATTTTTGCCCAGGCTTACGGGCCGAAGGTATGGTTGTGATGGTCGCTGTTGATCTCAAATCTGGTGTCTAGGATTACTTCAGCAGCTAACCATACAACCACGTAGCCCTATTTAGGGGTGGCCTGCCCCAATCCGGGGAGGGCGCTAGAAGAGGTGCGCTAAAAAAGCTGACGCCAGACCATATACCCATGAACCTACTTACTCTCGTAATACTCGACTAACCCTTGCGACCTGGAACGTTAGGACCATGCAAACAGGACTCGATTCAGACCCTCTGGACCCAGACCTACGAAAGACGGCTGTGATTTCCAAAGAACTGACTAGACTAAACATCGATATTGCGGCACTCACTGAGACACGGATCGCCAATCAGGGTACCATCTGGGAGGATGACTTCACTTTCTACTGGTGTGGGAAACCATGAGATGAGCATAGGCTATACAGTGTTGGTTTTGCTATCAACAACAAGATCTTCCACTCTTGTGTAGCATCACCTGTCGGTCATTTGGAAAACTAATGCAGCTGAGCATTGCTTGTGCAGGCAACACAATCTACCTCATATCGGTGTATGCTCCAAAACTTACATCTCCTGCTGAGGCTAAGGATGCATTCTATGAGCAGCTATCATCTATCTTATCATCAATTCCACGATCAGACAGTCTGTTCATCCTAGGCGACTTTAATGCACGTGTGGGTGCTGACAACTTAGCCTGGGAATGTGTCCTTGGCCCACACGGTATTGGGAAAATGAATGAAAATGGTCACCATCTCCTAGAGCTCTGCTGTGACCATTCTCTTTGCCTCTCAAATTCATTCTTTGTGGGTAGCACTCGCAGCAAAGTCACATGGCAACATCTTTGTTCGAAGCACTGGCACCAACTGGATCATATACTCTGTCAGAGATGGGACCTGAGATATGTGTGCCATGTTCGTAGCATGCACAGTGCAGAATGTGACACAGACCATATCCTTGTTCATTGTAGAACCTCATTCCAACCCAAAAAAGTTCACAGAGCATGACCTGCACCAAAACCTAGGCTGAACATACCAGCTCTTAAACAGTCTAACTGTTGTGACAAGTATCAATCATCATCAACTCACTGAAGCCTCGGATACTGTTTCCATGGATTCTCCAGCATCCCAGTGGAATGCTTTTAGTAGTGCAGTGACATCTAGTGCAGAGACTGCCCTTGGCATTATTCACCATAAACAACCAAACTGTTTTGCGACTTTTGCTGACATTCTCTATCCTGTCATTGAAGAAAAGAATAAAGCCCAATTGCTGTACTCTGTGGTTCCATCTCGTGCAAATGCTGACCGCCTAAAACATGTGAGGGCAAAAGTTCAACGTTTATCTCGACAATGCCTTCATCAATACTGGCTGGACCTCTCCTCCCGTATCCAAAATTGTGCAGACTCTGGGAACCTTCAAGGTTTCTACAGTGGCATTAAGGAAGCACTTGGTCCCAAGCCTAGGAAGATTGCTTCTCTCCTCAACCCAAATGGGACCACTCTAAAGGCCTCTGCATGCTCTTGCGACAAGGCTTTCGCAGACAGCTTTTCGCAGACAGTTGTAATTTATCGTTGAGCGGGGAGTAATAGGCGTGCGCGATGTTATTCACCGCTACAACGCAAGGGGGTGCGAAGTCGCAAAATCGCTAGGAGTAGTTGGTGGGTGTGGTTAGTGGAGTGTTTATCCTCTGGTTACTTATAATGACTAGAACTGGAGTCGTATAGATGTACGTACTTTCTCACTTCCTCGATCAACCGCTCTTCGTGCTGCTCCATCTTCGCTCGTGTTTTTAAAAATGGCGGTTGTGAAAACAAAACAAACCGGGAAAGTAGGGAAGCGGAAGTGCGTGTACAGCGGATGTAGAGTGGACCAATCAGAGCCCTCTTGTCTGCGACGCTGTCTGCGAGGCTTCTGCGGTGGTCACAATTTTTGGGAGGTGCGTGCAGAGCGTCTGCGAAGGTGGGGGGGGCTACGCAGACGCTATCTGCGACACCGTCTGCGAGGACTGCGTTGTCAGCATAAATTGGCCTTTACAGACAAGGAACATCAGATGAACCATTGGGTAGAACAGTTCATCAGCCTTTATTTGTGCGATATACAGTGGGGCAAAAAAGTATTTAGTCAGCCACCAATTGTGCAAGTTCTCCCACTTTTTAACGAATTAATTGGTAAATTCCTCTGTAAAATAAGTATTTGGTCACCTACAAACAAGCAAGATTTCTGGCTCTCACAGACCTGTAACAACTTCTTTAAGAGACTCCTCTGTCCTCCACTCGTTACCTGTATTAATGGCACCTGTTTGAACTCGTTATCAGTATAAAAGACACCTGTCCACAACCTCAAACAGTCACACTCCAAACTCCACTATGGCCAAGACCAAAGAGCTGTCAAAGGACACCAGAAACAAAATTGTAGACCTGCACCAGGCTGGGAAGACTGAATCTGCAATAGGTAAGCAGCTTGGTGTGAAGAAATCAACTGTGGGAGCAATTATTAGAAAATGGAAGACCTACAAGACCACTGATAATCTCCCTCGATCTGGGGCTCCATGCAAGATCTCACCCCATGGGGTCAAAATGATCACAAGAATGGTGAGCAAAAATCCCAGAACCACATGGGGGGACCTAGTGAATGACCTGCAGAGAGCTGGGACCAAAGTAACAAAGGCTACCATCAGTAACATACTACACCGCCAGGGACTCAAATTCTGTAGTGCCAGACGTGTCCCCCTGCTTAAGCCAGTACATGTCCAGGCCCGTCTGAAGTTTGCTAGAGAGCATTTGGATGATCCAGAAGAGGACTGGGAGAATGTCATATGGTCAGATGAAACCAAAATAGAACTTTTTGGTAAAAACTCAACTTGCCGTGTTTGGAGTAGAAAGAATGCTGAGTTGCATCCAAAGAACACCATACCTACTGTGAAGCATGGGGGTGGAAACATCATGCTTTGGGGCTGTTTTTCTGCAAAGGGACCAGGACGACTGATCCGTGTAAAGGAAAGAATGAATGGGGCCATGTATCGTGAGATTTTGAGTGAAAACCTCCTTCCATCAGCAAGGGCATTGAAGATGAAACGTGGCTGGGTCTTTCAGCATGACAATGATCCCAAACACACTGCCCGGGCAATGAAGGAGTGGCTTCGTAAGAAGCATTTCAAGGTCCTGGAGTGGCCTAGCCAGTCTCCAGATCTCAACTCCATAGAAAATCTTTGGAGGGAGTTGAAAGTCCATGTTGCCCAGCAACAGCCCCAAAACATCACTGCTCTAGAGGAGATCTGCATGGAGGAATGGGCCAAAATACCAGCAACAGTGTGTGAAAACCTTGTGAAGACTTACAGAAAACGTTTGACCTCTGTCATTGCCAACAAAGGGTATAATAACAAAGTATTGAGATGAACTTTTGTTATTGACCAAATACTTATTTTCCACCATAATCTGCAAATAAATTCTTTAAAAATCAGACAATGTGATTTTCTGGATTTTTTTTCTCATTTTGTCTCTCATAGTTGAGGTATACCTATGATGAAAATTACAGGTCTCTCTCATCTTTTTAAGTGGGAGAACTTGCACAATTGGTGACTGACTAAATACTTTTTTGCCCCACTGTACCGATAGATATCATCCGAGGCACTCCCCCCTCGAAACTCTTCACCATCTCGATGCTCCACCTACAGTTGAAGAGATTAAGGATGCCATCAAGCATTTGAGGTCAAATAAGGCCACTGGAGATGATGGTATCGTACCCGAATTGCTGAAGTATGCTGGGGATGAAGTGATTTGTGAACTCCACAGCATTATCATCTTATGCTGGAACTCTGGCTCTGTTCCAAAAGAATGGTGTGATGCAAAAATGATAACACTTTATAAAAACAAAGGTGACAGAAGAGATTGCAATAACTATTATGCCATCTCCCTTCTCAGTGTTGCTGGTAAGGTGTTCACCCATGTTGTTTTGCAACATCTAGGCTGCCTCGCCAATCGCATTCTTCCAGAGAGTCAGTGCGGGTTCAGGTCAGGACGCTCCACCATAGACATGGTCTTCGCTCTCCGACAATTGCAAGAAAAAGCAGTCAAACAGAACCGCCCCTTGGTGATGGTCTTTATTGACCTCACCAAAGCTTTTGACCTTGTGAATAGAACCGTGCTCTTCACCATCCTCCAGATTATCGGTTGTCCTCCTACACTTCTGTCAGTCATCCGTTCTTTTCATGATGGGATGCAAGCAACCGTCACCTTCGATGACACAGTTTCTGACCCCTTTGTTATACAGAATGGTGTAAAGCAGGGCTGTGTGTTGGCCCCCACCCTTTTTGGTATATTTTTTCTCCGTTTTGCTGAGACATGCGTTTCCTGATCCATCTGGCATCTCGCTGTGTACCAGATCGGATGGCTCGCTGTTCAATCTCGCGAGACTAAGGGCAAAAACAAAGACTCATACTCTCCTGATTTGTGAATGTTTGTTTGCAGATGATGCAGTTTTTCTTGCTCACTCTCGAGATGATTTGCAGTCACTGTGTGACTCATTTGCCTCTGCTTGCACATCATTTGGTGTAACAATTAGTATCACAAAGACCAAAGTGATGTATCAGGGCCTTCCGTTACCACCAGTCATTACAATGAACGGCCAGCCTCTGGAAATTGTGGATTGATTTTGTTATCTTGGATCAACTGTCTCCAACCCACCGTGCCTTGAGGTTGAGATTAACAAGCGTATTGGAAAGGCCGCCTTAACTTTTGGTGGTCTCAACGATCATGTCTGGGGCAATGAGAAGATTTCCCTCAGTACCAAGGTCAAGGTGTATGAGGCTTGTGTTCTCTCTGTTCTACTTTATGGAAGCGAAACTTGTTCAACATATGCCAGCCAGGGGCGGCACGGTGGTGTAGTGGTTAGCGCTGTCGCCTCACAGCAAGAAGGTCCTGGGTTCGAGCCCCGGGGCCGGCGAGGGCCTTTCTGTGTGGAGTTTGCATGTTCTCCCCGTGTCCGCGTGGGTTTCCTCTGGGTGCTCCGGTTTCCCCCACAGTCCAAAGACATGCAGGTTAGGTTAACTGGTGACTCTAAATTGACCGTAGGTGTGAATGTGAGTGTGAATGGTTGTCTGTGTCTATGTGTCAGCCCTGTGATGACCTGGCGACTTGTCCAGGGTGTACCCCGCCTTTCGCCCGTAGTCAGCTGGGATAGGCTCCAGCTTGCCTGCGACCCTGTAGAAGGATTAAGCGGCTAGAGATAATGAGATGAGATGCCAGCCAGGAGAGATGACTCAACTCTTTCCACCTGAGATGTCTACACAAAATCACAAATGTAAGCTGGCAAGATAATATACCTGATGTCAGAATACTTGAAATGTGTGACTCAATTAACTTATACACCATAATGTGGAAGCGTTGCTTGCATTGGCTGGGTCATGTGTATCGGATGGAGGACTCACAAATTCCAAAATCAGTTCTCTATGGTGAACTAACTGACGCTAAACGCTCCATAGGTTGCCCTATGCTCCATTTCAAAGATGTCGTAAAGTGTGATTTGAGACTTCAGCATTGTACCAGTTAATTGGGAAGTCACTGCAGCTGACAGACATGCCTGGAGGTCAGCTCTATATGATGGCGCAACAGCATCATCCAAAAACTTTGAAGAGCTCTGTCACCACCAGCACCTGACCAGAATGAGACGGCAGCAGCACCTACAATACGTCTAAAGCCCGTAAACTCTATCATCAAGTTTTGATGTAAAGGCCAACATCAATATGAATGATAAGAAAAATACACATCAGCCTAAGAGTATTGTTGGTTTCTTCTGTCAGTTTCAGAATCTTTAAATAGATTTGTGTGGCATGAGACTCTTGCAGATAATCAACAAGTTTTGTAACCATAATGGCTCCACTGGACAGAAAACGTCCAGATTTGCCTGAAGCAGCAATCTTTCTCGTTTCCCTGTGAATTTCCATGACCAAAGTCATAAAATTCTGTCATTTTAAGGAGCATCACAGATGTCATTCACAAGGGTCATTACTGAAACAAGGGATTCGTAACACTCAAACAAAAATGGTAGCAGAAAATCATGACTGATAGTAAGCTGTTCCAATTTTGTATGAGTTTTGACTCAATGTTGAAACTTTCATCACTGTATGTAATACAAACAGATGGCTGTCAAGCATTTCTCCACTTTTTATAGATAAACCAAGTGCATTTTGATTGAGGTTGGATGATTTTTGGTTTGGTCTGACTTTCTGTCTCTCATACACACACATACGTATACAGAGGCTATTACACGGTTGCGTGAAGATATGAAGTTTATCTTTGAGTGGTGAATATATAGCACGAGTGAGCAAAGCGAATGAGTGAAAACATTTTCAACATGAGAAGATAAACTTCATATCTTTGCACCATCGTGTAATCTTCTTTATATTATATAGACACATCCACAAAAAAAAAAGATTATGTAGGCAAGTTAAATCAAAAGAATTCTAATTTTGAACCGGTTCACCATGTTGACAACATGTGTTAAGTCAGAGAGAAAACACTGGGAATGATGTCATCGGAGTGAAGTATCGGGAATTATTATACATACAGGACAATTTTTTGATGGGATGAAAACATGTTCTATTCCCTTCTAGAAGGTTTCATTCATTTGGTATGATAGCATGAAATATTGTTATCATATCGCTTATCCTATGTGTATTACCTCACTCTATCCAATGGAGAATGAGCGTTGAATATGGTTTACGATATTGCATGGTTGTCAAGACGACATGATGTCACACATCGGAGCTGATGCGAATATTCAATGAGAAAGTTTATTGCTGCGCATGCACAGAAGCATTTCTTTATTTGCTGGGAAAGAGAAAGACATGTTGAACAGCTGAAAGGCTCCCAAAAATTAATTAGATATTCTTCACGCATCATCATCATCATCATCATGGCTCTTTCCCCGTCGTCGAGGATCTCTGGGAAGTACTGGTAGTCCTGCAGGCTCTCAGATGGCTGAATAGGCCTATCTTTGACCTGCATACTCTGTTGCACTGCTGACAGGTAAACTGGGTTGGAGACACATTCTGGTCAGCTGCCTCCTTTCTCCTTCTTCTTCTATCTTCAGCATGATCATGTCGGATTTTCTCAAGGGCCTCAGCGCCTTGCCTCGCCTTGTCAAAGTTCTCCAGTTTGCTCTGTTAGCAGCTCTGTTTTCCCAATCAGCTTCAGGGATACCAGCCACTCCAAGCTGTTGTTTTAACTGGTCTTTATAGCGCTTTCTTGGTGCACCTCTGGCACGTTTACCTTGGCAGAGTTCACCATAGAAAACGGCCTTTGGCATTCTGGTGTCTTCCATCCGTGCCAGGTGGCCTGCCCAGCGTAGTTGTCTGGACAGGAGCATGGCCTCAATGCTGCAGATGTTGGCTCGCTTCAGGACCTCGTTGTTCGTTGTAAAGTCCTGCCATTTGATGTCCATGATGGAGCGAAGGCTTTGCTGATGGAATCGTTCCAGGAGCTTTACTTGTCTCCGGTACAGAACCCAGGCCTCAGATCCATAGAGAAGGGTGGTAACAACAACTGCTTTGTAGACCAGGATTTTGGTAGCCAGATGCAGGTTGTGGTTCTTCCAGACACGTTTCCGTAGTCGACCGAAGGCAATGCTGGCTTTGTAGAGTCTGTTGTCCACTTCTTTGTCAACTGAAGCATCATTGGAAATAACGCTCCCGAGGTATGTGAAGTGCTCTACTGTGTTGAGCTGTGTACCGTCAATACTTATGTGGGGTGACTGGTAGCTCCCATGAGGTGACTTCTGGTGCAGCACTTCTGTCTTCTTGAGGCTTATGGTGAGGCCAAAGGCCTTTGCTGCATCAGCAAAATGGTTAACAGCTCTCTGAAGGGCTTCTTCTGTATGAGCAAGAAGGGCACAGTCATCTGCGAACAGCAGCTCTAGTATCAGTGCTTCAAGGGTTTTGGTGTGAGCCAGGAGTCTTCACAGGTTGAAAACACTCCCATCCATTTGGAATCGTATGTAAATTCTGTCTGTGAGGTCCTCCTTGGCTTCCCTAAGCATCATGCTGAAGTATATAGCGCATATTTACAAGAGAAAAACATACAAATGGACACCAAAAAACTGGAAAAGAGACATGTCGGAGACGTAAAACTTTCATTCTAGTGAGCGACTGTGACGATTTGTAAACAAACATGGCTGCCAGGTTCGCTTTGTTAAATACGGAAGATTTTGAGAAACTTTTGAAAGTGAAAGATGCGTTGAACACCTGAAAGGAATGTAAAATAATAATAATAATAATAATAATAATAATAATAATAATAATATTGGCTGGCTTTTTTTCATGGTATATCAAATATATTCCATTCAGCTAGCATGATATTGAACTCATCTTCGACTCGTTCAGTATCATGCTAGCTGAATGGAATATATCTGATATACCACTCAACACCAGCCAACATTATTTAAATATGTCACTCAGATGTATTTTTCAACATGAAAAGATTAACTTCATATCTTCAAGCGAACATGTGATTTTCTTTTTATTATATTGACACATTCACAAACAAAAAGTACCCAAGTTTATCAAAACAATTCATCGATTTCCTCATGAGTGACATATAGAGATTTATGTCATGGTTTTGGTTCTCCATGTCCTGGATGTAGCTTGTATGAAAAATATGAGTGGTGTATTTCCCAGTAAAACACTTGTGTCTCCATAAAAAATAAATTATATATATATATATAATCAAACAACCTCTGTTTCTCTTGTGCCTTTATGCATAAGAACCTTGCACATATTACAGCTGCAAATCTAAGCCATGAGCCATTTTTCAGATGTGGCCACAACCCTAGTCTCTTACTGACCTACTTTTTGGGTTTTTCCATATGGATATGTAATCATATAATCAATAGAAGTCGTATAGCAAAATAGCTCTAGCCGCTGCCTGATTTCACCCTTTGTGAGTTAGGAACTGAAAATGGTTTCACTCCCATTTCCAACAGAAGCAGGTGAGGGCTAATTGCACACAATGGCTCTCCATCAGTGGATAGAGGTCAAAGGCCAACATAATGACCCCTGAAAGGCCCACATATTCACTTAGCTGACACACACTGGGTATTTATTTGAGCTCATTCACACACAGAGCCAGACTGGAGGATGGTTTTATGTTTCATAACCTCATGTCTGCCCAGACTGTGGATTCTGTGAGTTTTGGACAAAACTAAATAGAGCCCCCCCCATATAAGCATATAAATACAGCACGTACACATACGGGACTATTACATCAAATATTTATCAAAGTATTAAATACATTACTTCAAATTCATTTATATTGTAAAAATTACATTTTCAGGACCAAGAAATATGTTTATTTTCATAATTTGGACAATTTAAAGGGTTTTCAAAATTGTTACCATCCTAATGAATTCAAAATAAGTTGATCATCATCAAACACTGATTAGTGCAAAGCCTTTTAGGTTACACTTTACAGTAAGGTTCCTTAGTAACCCAGTAACTATGTAAGAGCACAATATAGGAATATAGTAACTGTTTGGGATGAATAATGTGTTACACTTCATTACTGATGAATGATGAATAGTTTACCACTTTGCTATGGGGATCGAAAATACTATTCGTAATGAAGAGTTTCAGTATGAACACATTATTCCTGTTAATGACCTGTGCACATATGCTGAGGTTTCAATCATCATATTTTTACACAGAAATAATGATTGCAGTTTCCTGTGTAAATTAATAACTCTATATTACACCATGTACAGTTTTTAAGCCTTCTTGATCAGGGGAAAAGTAACAAACTACTCAATTTGAGTTTGGTTACATCACTGTAATGGCAAACTTGAAAGAATTAAATTTTGAGATGTAATTTTCTTGCATAAATAAATAAATAAATAAATAAAAGAATCAACATTTCAGAAGCCAAAATGCTTTAGTAAGCAGCAATGTCTGAAACAGTGAAGATCGATGAGCATCCACAGCCCAATTTATCATGTATCTTCAACTCCAAATGCTTTAAAAAAAAAAAAAGAGTATAACCCTGTCAGAAATAGGGGTACAGTAGGAGTCCATTTCTGTCCCCCAAGATATAATCTTTCCTAATGTACCACCTTGGGCTCATTATTGGACCTCAAGGTAACTATATCTGTGTCCAAAATCGCTCCCTACTCACTATATAGGGCACTATATAGTGGGGATGCCATTTTGTAGTGCTGTCTGAAACCTTAGTGAGGCTTATTTATATCCTAAATAATGTGCACTCAAAGTATCCCACAATGCATCATGAAAAGTTGTGTACAACGAAGGTCACTAACCAAAGCAATATATCCCATCATGCATTGTGGTCGTGCTGAAAGAAATCAAATTAAAAGTATCAAACTTGATTTAATAAAAGGCAGCAGCAAAGAAGAAAGTATTCAGCCTTGATTAAAAAAAACTGAAAGATGCAGGTACTTTGTATTGATTAATGTGGGAAATACGCTCAGTATAAAATGTATTTAACACAAAAATACATACATGTATTTATTATTTTGAAAACCCACCAGCCGACTGATCTGGCACGTTTTAATTGTGCAACAGTAATGACGTAAATACCAGCGTGACGGACTAGTGTCCGAAAGCGTTTTTTCATTTTACCAATACGCTCACTATGTATTACTCTATATAGTGAGTAGGGAGTAATGAATGAGTGAGCGATTTCAAACACAGGGTATGTGCACCTTTTTAGGGTCAAAAAGGTACATATACATTCCCGATCAGTATATACAGGGTACAAATAAGTACCTTAGAGGGTCCTGCCCCAGTGACAAGCCATTGTGCCACTAAAGGTACAACAATGTACTTTATTTCCTGAGAGTGAATAATGATGATGAATAATGAATGAACCCTTTATTGTCACGAGTCACAAGTACCAGCGAAATCGACCATCAACCTGTCCTTATGTACACACGGAGCTTATGGATTAATGATCTGCAAATTGTGCAAGCCAATATCAGCATTTCACTTCTCAAAATACAACCTAAAATTAAGACATTAGTTAGCTGAGTGAGTTGGACAAGCAAGTCAAATCTTTTTCAGTATGAAAACTGTATTAAACTTAACATATCACTGATATTCAGTAGAGATTACACATTGTGTTAGATATATCAAATTGCCTTTCGGTAAAGATCAGGATAATGCTGAAGGGATATCTACATGTATGTTACTAGAAACAAGTATGAATTAACATGAGCTAGCTAGCTAACAAACCTATCAAGCTACTAAAATCTAAACAATTTAGCTAAGTTAGCGCCGATGTTTAATGCAGTTATCTAATCAGCCAATCCCTTGACAGCAGCACAATGCATAAAATCATGCAGGTATAAATCAAGAGCTTCAGTTAATGTTCACTTCAAACATCAGAATGGGAAAAATTGTGATCTCTGTGAGTGGGATGGGTGTTGGTTTGAGCCAGATGGACTGGTTTGAGTATTTCAGAAACTGCTGATCTCCTGGAGTTTTCACACACAACAGTCTCTAGTGTTACACAGAATGGTGCGAAAAACAAAAAACACTGAGCGAGCGACAGTTCTGTGGGTGGAAACGAACGCCTTGTTGATAAGAGAGGTCAGAGGAAAATGGCCAGATTGAGTTGAGCTGCCAGGAAGGATATAGTAACTCATATAATCACTCTTTACAACCGTGGTGAGCAGAAAAGCATCTCAGCACGCAACAGTAGAAGACAACATTGGGTTCCACTCCTGCAGCCAAGAACAGGAATCTTAGAATCAAGAACAATTTCCTATTAAAGCGGCCAGCGAGTGTAAATTGTGAAGTAATACTCCAGTAGTTTTTAACCGGATGACTGGTACTTTTATTTAAGCAATGTTCTTTATCACTACTTTTCCTTTCACTCAAGTGAATTATTACTGCAGTGGCAGTGCTTTCAGGGTCAGTGTGTTTTATATTCTGTCCAGCACCACTCTTGAGCTAAAACCATAACATAGAGAGGTCAATCAGGAAACAATAATTTCCACATAAATTAGAAAATGACAACAACATATTGTAATCAATCATCAAAAATAAAGAGTTCACAAATTAACACAGTGACATTTTACTAATTATGATCTGCTTCATGATCTTGCTGTAAGGCTAACCTGCTCTGAATCCTTAATGTATGCTTAGACTTTCTTAACATTTGGGGGAAAAATTAAATTAATTATATATATTTTTTATATTTTGGTGACAATTTGTATGGTGGATACTCTGTATAGGGTAATAATAAATGGATCTAAAAGAAAAAGGTGTTGTTATTTACTGACTAACTTGTTTCACAGAGATTCCACAATGTGAAATGTATTTGCAAATGGTTGCAAAACACAATGTGTCATTTGTTACGATAAAGATTCATCAGCAAATCGTTGTATATAAGCAGAATAACACACTTCGGAATGACAGCTGTAACAACATTAACTGTGCTTTGTGTTGGACTGCATCAGATCATCTCATCTCATCTCATCTCATCTCATCTCATCTCATCTCATTATCTGTAGCCGCTTTATCCTGTTCTACAGGGTCGCAGGCAAGCTGGAGCCTATCCCAGCTGACTGCAGGCGAGAGGCGGGGTACACTCTGGACAAGTCACCAGGTCATCACAGGGCTGACACATAGACACAGACAACCATTCACACTCACATTCACACCTACGGTCAATTTAGAGTCACCAGTTAACCTAACCTGCATGTCTTTGGACTGTGGGGGAAACCGGAGCACCCGGAGGAAACCCACGCGGACACGGGGAGAACATGCAAACTCCGCACAGAAAGGCCCTCGCCGGCCACGGGGCTCGAACGCGGACCTTCTTGTTGTGAGGTGACAGTGCTAACCACTACACCACTGTGCCGCCCACTATTATTCTATTTCTAGTTGGTCTATTCTGTAATTTCAAAATTGAATGTTTTCATCATAAGCGCTTTTACATTTTTTTAGGCTGCTAGCTTCATGTATTAACCGTGAGTTGGCCTAGTGGTTAGTGTGTCCGCCTCTCGACCAGGAGAGCATGAGTTCTACTCATGGTTGGGTCATATCAAAGACCATCATAAAAATGGTACCTACTGCCGTCTGGCAAGGCACGCTGCAATACAGATGTGAGTGGGGAAGTCAAACTCTCGCGGTTACCAGAGGACTAGCCCCCCACTGTAACCCTAGATGTATAGGTGAGAAACTGAGGGCTACAGAAACAGAGATCGGGGTCGCACCCATGCACCTCAAAGAGCTGGTTAGTACTGGGACAGGAGACTGCCTGGGAAGACCAGATCCTGGCGTGGAAGGGACTTTGACTTTCATGTATTAGTATGGCTATTACTGGTTGCTACATTACTTTATTTGCATATCTGTTGATTCCATAAGTGTGCCAGTGTCTAATCCAATGTTAACTACTAACTGAATAATTCATTCTTATGTTTAATCATTATTAATGAAGCATAACATATTATCCATTTTTAACAGTTGCTACATTTATTCATTATTTGCTCTTAGTATAAATACGCAGGTGATCATTGAAAATTGCGCACGCTGATTGGTCAAGAAATTCAGACTATTTCTTGATAATCACCTCAAACGACTCGGCAAAACGGTGGCCAATTGCTTTGTCACCATAAGTGAGGGAGAAGTTTCCAAAAGCACAAAATATGCTACAAATTTGGTCTAAAACTATTCAAAGCTAAGGTGGAATAGTGATTTATTTTATCGATTTCAAAACAAAGTATTTTATGTGACTCGGCATTGATAAGTGACACAACTCTGCGCCACGCCGTTATTACATTTGCATGCCGCTTTTGAAGTCTGAAATATTTTTAATATATTTTTAATTTATTTTAAATAATCACCTGTGTATTTATCTCATCTCATCTCATCTCATTATCTCTAGCCGCTTTATCCTTCTACAGGGTCGCAGGCAAGCTGGAGCCTATCCCAGCTGACTACGGGCGAAAGGCGGGGTACACCCTGGACAAGTCGCCAGGTCATCACAGGGCTGACACATAGACACAGACAACCATTCACACTCACATTCACACCTACGGTCAATTTAGAGTCACCAGTTAACCTAACCTGCATGTCTTTGGACTGTGGGGGAAACCGGAGCACCCGGAGGAAACCCACGCGGACACGGGGAGAACATGCAAACTCCACACAGAAAGGCCCTCGCCGGCCCCGGGGCTCGAACCCAGGACCTTCTTGCTGTGAGGCGACAGCGCTAACCACTACACCACCGTGCCGCCCTGTGTATTTATACTAAAACAATTATCCACCTCAGGCTCAGTGAATATCGGTGAATAATTGTTAATTATAGAGTTACTGGGTTCATAGGGAACCTATTTTACAGTGCAGGGATCCAGCTGCATAAAACGTCTTGCTTACAGAAGTCCAGATAAGCAACTAATCTAGCTAAATGGCAACAACTATTATCTTTTAATGTGTAACCATGAATGATTAGTTCATGACTGTGTAATAATGTCCATAATGGTTTACTAGCGCCACACACTCTGAATCTGTTTTTGAAGCGGAGAATAAGCACTGTCCAATTGTCTTAAAACAGCATTTCTGTTTTCACCATTGACTTTTTTTTAACAGAAGCAATTTAATCATTTCACAAATATAGACCAAATGGAAATCTATGAAAACTCTGTGAAAAGTCTTTCCTTTTTCAGTGAGCTGCCTTCAGCGTAATAATTCTGCTGTGGTATGATTCTGCTGGAGTATTTTTCGCAAGCTCAGTTTGATCCACTGAAATATTTTGCTGGTTCTGCCAGTCGATGACCCTTGATATAATGTCTACCATATGTTTATTAGATTTCTTAATCAGAATGCAATTCCTTATTCAATGCGTTCACATGACAGTTTCTGTAAATCTTTACTTTCTTTGAGCCGAGTCTCTCTGTTAATCTCTTTTGTACTCTTCCTACTGTAATCCTACTATCCGGTGTTTGGTTAGTTGTCCGTTCCACCCAGGATTTCTTCCTAATATTCTTATGGAGATTTTCCTCAGACTCACTCACCAGGGATCTACAGTGGATTTCTGTAAAGCCACACTGTAAAAAATCCTACATCAATATGGAAATGGAAATGTTTTTCGAAATCAATACCCATGGGAAAACTCCAAGTTGAAAATAAACGTTCAACATATGGCAAGAAATAAAAGTCTTCCCAAGTGACCATATTTGAATATTTATTTAATACATCTTCTAAACATACATTTTTTTTTCCATTTGTCTTTAGCAAACCTTTCTGGTACTGCAAAGAGGCAAGAGAATTGGAAGTTGTCAAAATGGTGATGCTGTGAAAGATTTGGTGTAAAATAACTACAAACACTCCCATTGCAAAAGAACACAGAATTGTTTCGCTACAGACAACAAACACCATGAGATCGTTAACTTCAGATGCAGTGGCACTGATATCACGTACTATGAAGATTCGCAAAAACATTGCTTTGATGGGTGTCATTATAGAATGACACAAAGCTCGCACTGTAGTTTGTTTTTGGCAAGTTCGAAAGTAAAGCAGTTTACAATTGAACATGATCCTGCAGAGAGTTGGCATTTCCTCCGCAAACATTCACTTGCCTTTGACTGTCTTGCGGCAGATTCTTCAAACTGTAAATGACTGTAGAGCGCAAGATTAAAGTGATACAATAGTGGTCACACTGAACAATATTTATGAGCTCCCATGGCTGTGTTTAGAAAATCAATGCTACCAACCAAAGAACAAAACAAAAACATATAAGGAAAAAAAAATAATTTAAGCTGACCAGTATAGAAATTTACAGTATGTACAAACACATACAATTAAAATATACTGTACCTATATTTTAGTATTCTAAAGATTTTTTTCCACTCAAGCACTCGTCACTAACAAATCAAAATGGCAGAATATCAAAAGAAGAAAGGGGGGAAAAGCAGAAAAAAACCTCCAGATGATAACTAGAGTAACGGAAATTTAGTAAGGCTTTGCCGACTATGTGCCAGAGAAAACAACACAGAAGTCCATCTGGAAATGAAGCTCTATGAACAGTGCTAAACATGACAGGCACCCATACCTTCAAGAATGAAACTAAATAAATAAAAAATATATTCATATATGTATATATACGTTTATAAAATGAAACACTGGAAAGCTTTGTTCATTAGATACGTGGTTGCCATATCAAAGGCAACATATCTTTTACACAACTTTGCTGTCTTTTATTGATCAGTTTTTAGGAAAATGTTTAGCTTTGTAGAATTCTGTACACTATATACTGTACGTGTAAAGAAAATGTAAAAGTTTTCTTTAAATATTTTGTACTTTTTATTCGAGTGTATTGAAAAAAAATGGTGTTGCAGGCACTTAAGTCCATCCCCGACGTGTAGGTGATTTTACAGTGGCGCAGTAAGGTTAGGGGCCGTTTGGTTTTCCTGGATTGTGTTGGCCTCAGGCCTGAAGAAGCGCACCAGCGTTAGCCAAGGATGTCCAAGTAGACCGGTGCGGCTTTGCCCAAGGCATACAGGACTTTCTGAATGTCTTTGATGTTCAGTCGCTGCTGCGGTTCTCTCTGCCAACAGCCCAGCATGAGGTCATAAACTTCCTTGGGACAAAGACGAGGCCGGTCCAGAACGCGCCCTTGTGTGATGCACTCGATCACCTGTAGGAGGAAAAGGAGTTCATAAGTTCAGTTTGTACCTACAGGTACTGCCTAAAATTTGAAAAGATTACATAAAATTCCTTACTTACAAAAGTCTGGATAAATATCTGACTGAATAGTGACAACAGTTACATTTTAATGCTTAAAACTTAACGATTGACGATAAATAAGTTCATTCGAAATGGTTATGTTTTGTTCCATAGCAGTGCTTCAGTTTACTACTTTGACTAGCACTATGCACAGGAAATTTGTCTGAGTAAAACTGACTCAAACTGAAGAAATTTTACTCTATGCCAGATAACATTTGGTCCCTCTTTAAAAATTTTTCAATTTGAGTAAATTTTACTCAGGCAAATTTCCTGTGTGGACTCTGAACAGATTAAACGTCTGCTTTATTTGTCTCAGTAAGAATAAACTTCCCCATCCATTCTTTTGTCAACATTCTGCTTTCATCATCGGCTTTCTTTCTGTTTCTTTTCTTTAACAGGCCATGCTGTCAATTTACACTACAGACTATAAAGAGTAAATCAAATGAAAAATCTGTCAGAATCTACAAAAACTCTTTTCTTTCTGACCTAAAGTCTCTAGCCCTGTCGTCCAATATGCTGCCTTCAGCTAAATAATTTACATAAATGCATGTGACTAGATAAACCACAATAGAGGATCTGTTACAGAAGCTGGTTAAAGCATATACGCAGAACCATGGCCTCACTTTCGTTTATAAATGCCTTGAGACCTCAAGAATGGCACAGGAATAGTTTTAAGCATTAACAATAAATCTAATATAGTAATTTTTACGATTAAAGTGATTTATATAGGTAGCGGTCTGAGTGAATGACCTTGACGTCCGCAACGTCACAGCAGGAAGTCTATCGGTCTCATCGCCATTTCCGCTATACTAAAACACAGAGCTACTGCAACTCCGATCCTCCATTTTGAGCTAATTTATCGCCATGCCACGCAGATGTGTTGCTAGTGGGTGCAGCAACATGACAGAAGGTGGATTTATGCGGCATTCGTGGCCCAAGAATGTTCAAACTGCAAAGATTTGGACGCGTTTTGCGAGAAGTTCACGGGCACATTGGGCGCCTACGAAGTGGTCTCTCCTCTGCCCTGCACATTTTACTGAAGACTCGTATGAAACCTCTGATCTGTTGAGGAGCGTTGGCTATAAGCCTGTATTAAAAGAGGGTGCAGTACCAACAATTAAAGAAAAAGAAAACAAGAAAAGGAAAGTATTTATTTAATTTTTTTAAAAAAGTGAGTTCAGTTGCACCAGTTCTCCCGGAGTGTGAGCTGAGGGTTGTTGGTAATACCCGGGACGGAATGGGATGGGACATATCGCTAGGGCAGTGACCTCCCCGCGGTTGTTGCTAAAACTGGTGACATCCCATTCTGTCCCGGGTTTTAGTAATTGCCTGAGCCTAGCAGTAATGGCGGAGTACTCAGTATGGACAGAATGAGTGGAGCAGCCGCCTGATTTTCTCCGTTGGATATTGCTACCATCTCGCCCTTACATGGAAGAAGCGAATGAATGGATAACTGAATGAACAACTGAAAGTCAGATTGTTTCAAAACAATCAGCCACAAGCTCGGCCTTCAAGAAGCTTGTGTTGTATTGTGTTGTATTGTTGTATTGTATAAGATGATTTAATTTGCTTCAGAATGTGATTGTCTCAGTTCATCTGATTATTTAATTAGCCTTTTACTTTTTATCAGTGAAAATGCATGCATGTACATGTCTGTTGCATACGTTATAACACCCTATCCTGTTTTAATGAGAGTCGACCCACAATCAGTGAAATCAAATCAGTCTTAGTTGAGCAAGTTGGTAACGGGATTTCTTACTTTCACCATAAATTTTTATTTATATGACTTTGGTCTATAGCTGTAAAAGGCCTCGGCCTTAAAACCGGTTACTGCCGTGACGTCACGCACTCGGGGCTGGCTGGCAGCTCAAATGCCAACTTTGCGGTCGATTTTAACTCTCAAAAATATATATTTTAGTAATTCACATTTATAAAGCATACAAGAGTCAAGGATGGAGATACTATTTACTCATATTTATTTAAAAATAAAGGTTCTTTGTATATCCTTTAATGTTTAGAAAAATGGAGTTGTTGAACTGCAGCCAGTTTTTTTTTTTAGACATTAATCAGTTTGGCAAGCCAAAATAATTCGATGGGACCATAATCTAAATTGTTAACTATGTTATATAAATTATTTCTGTATGAAAAGCTGTATATCTTCATCTAAACACAATTCTTCTAAGTTAATACACATTACATAAGAATGTTCACACAAAGTTTATCCGACCTTTTTGGAAATCATAATCTTTCTTGAGATTATGAGTGCTCAGACTAATCAAAATGCAAAATGCAAAAAAAAACCAAACGTAAAAAAAAAGCGGTTGTATTCTTACAGAACAATCAGCATTAAAATTCCCACTGGAGAATCTAACTTTGTACTGAGCATATGCTGTTGTTACTGCATTATCAAATCGAAGAGCCAATCACATTGTAGTATACAAATAATTTTTGTTATTATTGCTTTACCAATGGACGCAAACAGGTTCAGGGCCATTTTCAATATGCATATTCACAGCATCTTGATTTCTTGAAGATGGAATTCTGTGCCCTTTCCTATTTTCTAATGATTTTATGTGGAACTGCCAAATCTAGAAATGCATTATTCAGTACAACTACAGACATCAAAACTGTTTGCGGTGAATCTGAATTACTATGGATTGCCACACAGCCCTGTAGCAGCCTTTGGCTATGTTTGCTCTCTTCTTTCTCCGAGATCACACTCAGGTTCTAAATATTCCTGTATGCATGAAATTCTCCAGCACCTCATTATTAGACAGCTGAAACCACGGCTGCTTGCCGTAGGTGAAGATCTCCCACATGATGACGCCGAAGCTCCACACGTCACTCTCAGTACTGAACTTCCTGTACATGATGCTTTCGGGTGGCATCCAGCGAATGGGCAGCATGGTGTGACCGCCCACCTGGAGGAGAACAGATTACACACGCCATGGTTAGTCAGGCAGCACACGTCACACTCTTGAACAGCATGATGAGCCGTGCCCCGGGACTGATTGTTGCTGTAAACAACAGATATAGTCTGATATTGGCTGATTAGAGGTGACATTCAAAAGTGAAGTTGAGAGAAGAAGAAAAAGAATGATGAAGGAAGATGCTACATGATGAAGGGGAAGCCATGGACTAATGGTTTGAGAAGCAGCTTTGGGACCAAAAGGTTGCCAGTTTGATCCCCTGGACCAGCAGGAATGGCTGAAGTGCCCTTTAGCAAGGCACCTAACCCTCAACTACACTCCAGGCTGCTCTAGATAACAGCATCTGCTAAATACCTGTGATGTAATGAAGGGCTGAGAAAGAATTGTGCCTTTAATCAAACAAACTCATTTGAACCTTAACCATATAAACTTCCTGGACAAAAAAAATCTATACCACTAAAGGAAGGCTGTCTGGCTCTCCGTTCACCTATGTAAATCGACACAGCTGGACGCACATACTCCATAATTTGCACATGGATTGGTGACACCCCAGAGGGGCCAAGACAATATTTTTGATTTTCCAAAACATGGGATTAGTGCTAATCCAATATACTATTCATTTCCCGTAGGCTACATGCTCACGCTAACACACTGTGCTAATCCAAGACACTATATCATTTCCCACAGGCTACATGCTCATGCTAACACACTGTGCGCAGCCTCTGCAGAGAATCCCCTCCCCCACTCGCCTGACGGTTTTGATTATACAGGACCTCACAATCAGTGCTCCTTGCCAGACACTTCCGCTAGGGCTGAGGCTATGTCACTGAGGAGACGCAGGGAGCGATTTATGTCATTTTGACAGAACACAGTGACCAACACAGCCCCTGTGAAAAGCACCATTCAGAGGAAATCAGGTTCATGGGCAATAACTACTATCCATCCATTCATTATCTGTAACCTATGCAGGGTTGCGGGCAAGTTGGAGCCTATCCCAGCTGACTATGGGCGAGAGGCGGGGTACTACCTGGACAAGTCACCAGATCATTGCAGGGCTGACACATAGAGACAAACAACCATTCACACTCACATTCACACCTACGGTCAATTTAGAGCCACCAGTTAGCCTAACCTGCATGTCTTTGGACTGTGGGAGAAACCGGTAGCCTGGGCCCGCCCATCCTAAGCGTGACGCAACACGAGGGCCTATTGCGAGCTTAGTCTGGCCAGGCAAGCTATCTACAGCTCTTCCAAGCTCCCGAAAAATCGGGAACCAATCAACTTTGAGCATCTCCAACGGCCCTGGGTAGAGGCGTGTTCAAGGCAGTGACGTAGTAGAACTGCGACTGGAAGCCATAGATTGTTTACAGAATCTATGCCGGAAGCGCTTCATTCACATCACGAACATGGAGCAGCGGCAAGCCTTTAACACAGCGGTAGATGCTGTATTGAAAGCATTCAACGGGAAGTTCTCATTGAAAATGGAGCAAAGAGCAGCCCTGGAGGTATTTATTGAAAGGAAGGACGCTTTCGCCTTGCTCCCGACCGGCTTCGGTAAGAGTTTAATCTACCAGTTAGCCCCGCAGTTTCCGTCGCGTCACATACGTCAGAGGAAAGAATGATGTGATTGGTTTAAGCTTCATCACAGCCTTTTCTGGCTTCGACCAGTAGCAAACTGAGGCATTTCAGGGAGGTGGGTCAACCACGGGCTCTGGGAAACGGTTGGGCTTAATATCTTGGCCAGACCAATAGCTCGTAGAGCTTTGAAGTCGCGTTAGCCAGACTAGGAAACCGGAGCATCCGGAGGAAACCCACGCGGACACGGGGAGAACATGCAAACTCCACACAGAAAGGCCCCTGTCAGCCACTGGGATCAAAGTCAGAACCTTCTTGCTGTGAGGCGACAGTGCTAACCACTACACCACCGTGCCGCTGCAATAACTACTAGTAATAATAAAGTAATCTACCAACAGCAATGCCTTATTGTACGCTGTTGATAGGTCACACACCTGGATGAATGTAACTTAACACTGACACTTCCAGCCATAGGAGCCAAATCTGTAATGAAACAGCAGATTTGATACTGCATTATTCAAGCCAACACTGCTTTCACAAGGTGGAAATATTTTCAAATCTCAACTGGCTATTACTGGACCTTGATATGTTTCCATTCTAATTCCCATGCCTCCTGCTGTCTGTTGTTCCTTCATGCTACTTGAACTTAATATTGTGCAGACAAATGAGAACTTTTATAAATATCTCCCACTGACAGATTTAATTAGGTGCTTTCATCATAATTCTGGAACCTTATTGTTTAAACGTGTTCATTTACATGCCATCACACAGTGTTTACTATAGCACGTCTCCTCACCTTAGGAGTAGTGTGAGCTTTTTTTCAGCGTGGCGTCTGTGGATCGCTTCTCACTGGATTAAGCAAACTAATTAAGGTAGGCTGACGATTTTAAATGACCTTTTGGTCACACACACACGCACACACACACACACACACACACACACACACACACACACACAGGTCTCACTGCCATGTACAAATGAATATGAATCCCTCTTTAAAGAAGGCGAATTAAAACTTTAAACAGTCGCGCAAATGATAGCACCGATAGCACCTTGGGCTTTGTGGCTGATGCCAAAGCAATTAGCCCAGCAGGTATTATTAAGCAACCCCTCCCCCAACCCCACCCGAAAATAAAAATGATTCAAATATGTGTTAAAAACACTCATCATCTCACTTCCAATTACTCACACATTTCTTTTCAGTGACATTCTGGAGTGCTTTGGCGTGTAAACTGGATTACAGGCGAGTCGTGGCTGCATGGTGGACGGTGAGATTGGATTACCGGTGTGGAAAGTGGTGCAGCATGGCAGAGGATGGATTACAGTTCCTCAAGGGCTACTCACCAGGCATTTACACTTTTACGTGAAGCTAAAGTAGATTGAACTGAGCCGACAGACTTTATTTAAACTCCACAAGAAGGGAGAAAGCAGGAAAACAAGTATATACATTGTACAATGCTTGTTCTATAAGCACTATGGGACAGGTAGAACACTGGGTTCGACTTGCAAGATATTTATTGATTTTTTTATTTGCAATATGACTGACATGGGCTGAGCTGTGAATTTTGCCTGTTTATAAACAGCTGCCACAGGCAGTCTAAAGCCTGAGCAACAGTAATCCAGCCAACATTCACAAAACTGAACTTGTACCGTCATTTTCTAGGGTTGCTGATTTTGCAAATACAGGATGTGAGACAGGTTCACATGTTGAATGTGCCTGTGTGTGTGAATTTGTCACAGTAGGTCTCATTTTACATTCTTTTTACTACTTCCTGCTTTCTACTTTCTGGTTCCTGAAAATTCCTGGGTTCTCACTCCTCCTTAGTTCTTCAGTGTGTGCTCCGAAATCAATTTAAGTCCATCACCACCATTATCAATATCAGTATTTATTCTATCCCCATTCATTGGATATGAGCAATCATGCACTCTGATTGGCTACTCTACTACTAGGCTATCAGCTCATATACCATGAGTAGAGAAAAACAAAATGGCGGAGCGTGTGGCTGAACCAACAGAAGACGTAATAAAAAACTCTACTCAAAAATAAACCCATAAAAAATTAAAAAAGCAACAAAATATGGAATAAAAGTATTTGATGGTAAGAATGTACCTTTTTATTTTTTCAAGAATTATTATTATTATTATTATGGCATTTTTCATAAATTGCTCCTGTCATTTCACTGGTTTGTTTACATTCTTCATCTTTAAGCATTAAAATTTGTTGCATTTTTTTAGACTGGTTCAAAATCTCAAAGTTTGAAAATTGCATAACTGAAATGTCCAAGGAATAATTAAATAAATGTCTAAAGCTATTCTATACCTCGGCACGACAGCAAGACGGGACTTTCTACAAAAAAAACAACAACAACAACACTAAAGTCTATTCGTGCAGCCATTGATAGGTTTGTAACAAGTTCGCCTAAGCGGAAATTATTTTGTCGGACGTTTTGTATAAAGTTTTTATTTATCGAATTTGCAAAAAACAAAAATAAAAATTCCTCTGTTTCTCAAAATCCAGTGAATGTGGACTGGTGGGCTACATAAATATTAACATTACTTTTGGATTTAAGTCTCCAACTCTGAATACAACTCTATCCTTTGATCAGGCAAATTTTCCCTGATTCATGGAGGACTCGACATTACGCGGCTCGTCAGCTATCAGCTCATGTATGACGAGATAGAGTGGAATAACTATTAAATATTCTGTAAATGCATACTCACAGACTTGTGTAGTGAGGAGTACTGAATGCCAAAATTGCACACATCAATATTCAGTCCTCTGATGTATTGACAACATTGGCAAACTCTAAATAGTGAATTAAAAGCATGACAAAATAGCCTAAATCCTGCACACACATATTATGAATTCATGACTTTTATTTAGTATCTCATGACATCGTTAACTACTATAGCATAATGTAAACAAGCAAACAAACAAATGCAAAATATTAGGATGTGCTGGGTCAAGTGTTATTTTATGTGCTGATGAATAATGAGAGTGGAAGCCATTTGGTTCATCCATCCATTATCCGTAACCGCTTATCCTGTACAGGGTCGCGGGCAAGCTGGAGCCTATCCCAGCTGGCTATGGGCGAGAGGCGGGGTACACCCTGGACAAGTCGCCAGATCAGTGCAGGGCTGACACATATGCCGCTTTTCCACTACCAACGCGGCTGAGTTGGGCTGAGCCGTGCGGTGCTGAGTTGGGCTGAGCCGTGCCGTGCTGAGTCGGGCTGAGTCGAGCTGAGTGGGGCTGTTGGAGTTGCATTTCGACTACAACCGCGCTGAACCGTGCTGGCTGGAAGTGGGTGGACACATTGGGTGGAGTTAGCGAAAGTGGGTGGACGTCATGTGATGTCGTTAGGCGGTGCAAACAGTGACATCAGTGACCTTTTAAGCGGTCGTCTCATGACCCGGATAGTAAACAATAAACATGTTTATTACTGTTTATACGTTAGTGTTGCTGGTCTTGGTGCTGTAGCTTGTTGTCACCGACAACGCCAACAGATACTGGCAAGAGCGTATAGATGAGGCGAGGCGCATAAGGCTTCAGAAATTCTCGTAATTCGTAATTATTATTCTTCCGGGTTTACGGTGTTTAGAGATCCCAGCATGCTCGCGGGGCGTGTGTGGGCGTGTGAGGACACTCCTCCTCACCAATCAGTGCACAAGGGAGTGTCTGCTCACGCCCCTAGCCTCACTCAGCTCGGTTTGGCTCGCTTCAGCCCCACTCCAAAACCGTGCGAGTTTTGGGTGCTGAGTAGGGCTGAAGTGAGCTGAGTCGTGCTGCTCTAAGGTAGATGAAACACGAGCCGTGTCGGGCTGAAGTGAGCTGAAGTGAGCTGAAAAAGGGTAGTGGAAAAGGGCCAATAGAGACAAACAACCATTCACATTCACATCACACCTACGGTCAATTTAGAGCCACCAATTAGCCTAACCTGCATGTCTTTGGACTGTGGGGGAAACCGGAGCACCCAGAGGAAACCCACACAGACACGGGGAGAACATGCAAACTCCACACAGAAAGGCCCCCGTCGGCCGCTGGGGTCGAACCGGAACCTTCTTGCTGTGCGGCAACAGTGCTAACCACTACACCACCGTGCCGCCCCCATTTTGGTCAATAAAACTACACTTGCATTGATTAATATGATACAGTGGTGCTTGAAAGTTTGTGAACCCTTTAGAATTTTCTATATTTCTGCATAAATATGACCTAAAACATCATTAGATTTTCACACAAGTCCTAAAAGTAGATAAAGAGAACCCAGTTAAACAAATGCTACAAAAATATTATACTTGGTCATTTATTTATTGAGGAAAATGATCCAATATTATATATCTGAGAGTGGCAAAAGTATGTGAACCTTTGCTTTCAGTATCTGGTGTGACCCCCTTGTGCAGCAATAACTGCAACTAAACGTTTGCGGTAACTGTTGATCAGTCCTGCACACCGGCTTGGAGGAATTTTAGCCCATTCTTCCGTACAGAACAGCTTCAACTCTGGGATGTTGGTGGGTTTCCTCACATGAACTGCTCACTTCAGGTCCTTCCACAACATTTCGATTGGAGTAAGGTCAGGACTTTGACTTGGCCATTCCAAAACATTAACTTTATTCTTCTTTAACCATTCTTTGGTAGAACGACTTGTGTGCTTAAGGTCGTTGTCTTGCTGCATGACCCACCTTCTCTTGAGATTCAGTTCCTGGACAGATGTCCTTACATTTTCCTTTAGAATTCGCTGGTATAATTCAGAATTCATTGTTCCATCAATGATGGCAAGCCATCCTGGCCCAGATGCAGCAAAACAGGCCCAAACCATGATACTACCACCACCATGTTTCACAGATGGGATAAGGTTCTTATGCTGGAATGCAGTGCTTTCCTTTCTCCAAACATAACCCTTCTCATTTAAACCAAAAATTCTATTTTGGACTCATCCATCCACAAAACATTTTTCCAATAGCCTTCTGGCTTGTCCATGTGATCTTTAGCAAACTACAGATGAGCAGCAATGTTCTTTTTGGAGAGCAGTGGCTTTCTCCTTGCAACCCTGCCATGCACACCATTGTTGTTCAGTGTTCTCCTGATGGTGGACTCATGAACATTAACATTAGACAATGTGAGAGAGGTCTTCAGTTGCTTAGAAGTTACCCTGGGGTCCTTTGTGACCTCGCCAACTATTCCACACCTTGCTCTTGGAATGATCTTTGTTGGTCGGCCACTCCTGGGGAGGGTAACAGTGGTCTTGAATTTCCTCCATTTGTACACAATCTGTCTGACTGTGGATTGGTGGAGTCCAAACTCTTTAGAGATGGTTTTGTAACCTTTTCCAGCCTGATGAGCATCAACAACGCTTTTTCTGAGGTCCTCAGAAATCTCCTTTGTTCATGCCATGATACACTTCCACAAACATGTGTTGTGAAGATCAGACTTTGATAGATCCCTTTTCTTTAAATAAAACAGGGTGCCCACTCACACCTGATTGTCATCCCATTGATTGAAAACACCTGACTCTAATTTCACCGTCAAATTAGCTGCTAATCCTAGAGCAATCTACAAATATTCACATACTTTTGCCACTCACAGATATGTAATATTGGATCATTTTCCTCAATAAATAAATGACCAAGTATAATATTTTTGTCTCATTCGTTTAACTGGGTTCTCTTTATCTACATTTAGGACTTGGGTGAAAATCTGATGTTGTTTTAGGTCATATTTATGCAGAAATATAGAAAATTCTAAAGGGTTCACAAACTTTCAAGCACCACTGTAAGTATAACTATTCATGGAGCAATATATGAAACTCCTGTTAGATGTTTATTTCAGTGCTTACACTCTTCTCATCTTTATATTGTTGCACTAGTCTTTTCTATTTTCCTTTTTTAAAAATCATCTCTTGCTTTTATGGTACATCGCATTACATTTACAAGCAAAGAAAAAAAAACTATTTCCTTCTTCAGCTACATTTTTGCTTCCAGTTTAAAGGCAAGTGCTTGCATTTAAAGCTGGTGGTTAAGAATCTTTTGGAAAATCCTGTCTCGGATGATTCTACTCAAGGAAAATCTGAATAATCTGAATGGGGCTACATAAATATTAACATTACTTCTGGATTTAAGTCTCCAACTCTGAATTCAACTCTGTACTTTGATCAGGCAAATTTTCCCTGATTCATGGAGGAAAGATGCTGTGCAGTAGATTCTGGATCCAGTTTGTTACTGTTCTTTTTTTTTTTCCTCTCAAAATGTTTCTCTCCATTTATCATACGACCTCAGACATTGGATACTTGACACACCATTAAATGCCATGGAATCAATGCAGCGCCTTCAGTACCAGTACAAAAGCGTTTGGATTGGCTGCTGGTGAAAAGGAGAAAAGGCTGCTATCTTTTTCCTCCGTCCTCATTTCATTAGTTTCTGCTGCCCAGGTGTTCGAGCCCTGCAGGAGCACCAATGTCAATATGACTAGTGGTGTGTGGATTGTGTGCTTGGCAGAACCCCTGTTTATAATCACTTGATGTAGTGAATATGTCCAGTGCGGTTATGATTTTCTAATCTTTCAGCTGTGTCAATATATCACAGCATGTGTGTGCTGGAGAGATGCTATCGGCTGGTGCAATATGAGCTTTCTACTTCCTGCTTGGCCTACCCACAGGCCTCTTTCACTTAATAAGGACAGAACATTTCACAAATGTAATATGTCTGCAAGTAAAGGAAGTCTGAGGTTTAAATTCAAATCAATTTGGGTATCTTAAAGCTAATTGAAAACACAAGGTTTGATCTAAGCTTTGAGCAGGTGTATTAAAGAAGAACTGAAGTCATTTTTAAACTTGCTTTATGTCTTATTTAACGTGTTATTCAATTACGTTTTCGGTTTTAGTAACCTTATATCGTGACTCGTATTGGCAACTAATTGCAATTAAATATTATACTTATCGGCCTATTCGGTTTTTAGCCATGTTGAATTTAGTTCATTTGGTCCACGGCAGGCGTCGCTTATCCTCGCGATCTTCACAAGACTTGTGTGAAACTTCAAAACGTGACCTGTCAGCCAGGTGTCAGTGCTGCCATTTTGAAAACTGTTTTCCAAATGAAATCTCATCTCATTATCTCTAGCCGCTTTATCCTGTTCTACAGGGTCGCAGGCAAGCTGGAGCCTATCCAGCTTATCTCATGAATAATGAGAGTGGAAGCCATTTTATTCATCCATCCATTATCCATAACCGGTTATCCTGTACAGGGTTGTGGCTGTACAGGATACAGCTGGTACATCCCAGCTGGCTATGTGCGAGAGGCGGGGTACACCCTGGACAAGTCGCCAGGTCATCACAGGGCTGACACATAGACACAGACAACCATTCACACTCACAGTAAATTTGAGTCACCAGTTAACCTAACTTGCATGTCTTTGGACTGTGGGGGAAACCGGAGCACCCGGAGGAAACCCACGCGGACACGGGGAGAACATGCAAACTCCGCACAGAAAGGCCCTCGCCGGCCACGGGGCTCGAACCCAGAACCTTCTTGTTGTGAGGCGACAGCACTAACCACTACACCACCGTGCCGCCCTCCAAATGAACTTTCCTGATTGCTATCAAAACAAACAAAACTTCCGGCTTGATTACATCAGCGTTCGAAAGAGGGCGCGTGTCTTTTGACAATGTTGGCAGATGTTGGTCACTTTGATTTCCACTTTTTTTTTTCCGTTTTACTTCCGTCCTACGATGTCTCGCACAGGTCTCAACGAATCTCGTTTACGGCCATTGCTTTGACATATGGACTGATATATTACATAGCATATTTCAAACACTCATAACTTGCTATAGCAGTGACAAAATAGCGATCAAAAATGCATTCCTACATTTTATAAAATGAGATAAATAGAATTTTGATAATAAAAAAATTTGCCTTCAGTTCTCCTTTAATACTAATTGAGATTTCAACACAAAATAATTACATTCAACTACATAAATTAATACAATTATTTGGTTTATAATATAATAAACTATTATTTTATCCGGGCGGCACGGTGGTGTAGTGGTTAGCGCTGTCGCCTCACAGCAAGAAGGTCCTGGGTTCGAGCCCCGGGGCCGGCGAGGGCCTTTCTGTGTGGAGTTTGCATGTTCTCCCCGTGTCCGCGTGGGTTTCCTCCGGGTGCTCCGGTTTCCCCCACAGTCCAAAGACATGCAGGTTAGGTTAACTGGTGACTCTAAATTGACCGTAGGTGTGAATGTGAGTGTGAATGGTTGTCTGTGTCTATGTGTCAGCCCTGTGATGACCTGGCGACTTGTCCAGGGTGTACCCCGCCTTTCGCCCGTAGTCAGCTGGGATAGGCTCCAGCTTGCCTGCGACCCTGTAGAAGGATAAAGCGGCTAGAGATAATGAGATGAGATGAGATTATTTTATCCTAGGCCAAACATTTTCCCCATGCAAGTCCTGCTTGGTTTTATAAATCCTCGCTAGCTCTGTTGACATGCAAAAACAGAATTCCTTCTCATGGTAGATTCCAAATAAACTGTTTAGATATTTACTCTAAAACTGGCTAAATTGTCAAAGTCTCTTCTTTCATTCACATTTCATTTAAGCCAAGCTAAATTTACAAACATGTGAAGAGCAGCATTTTGTGTCAGTGTTACCATGGCAGTGAGAATCTTGGCAATGAGGATTCTGTCAACAGATAGTTAAAACTAGCTAAGCATGTCAACCAGATAGTTGTTCATCTTGTTTGAGTTTTAACAGGTCATGTACTTAGTATTGTCATGTTTTATCTCTCATTCCTTCTTAAACTAGTCAGAACTTTATAATCAGGGGCGGATCCAGGAAAATGGGAAGGGAGGCGCCAACCCAGTAAGGCTGGGGGTCCGGGGGCCTTAAGGCCTCTGCATGTTCTTGTGACAAGGCTTTCGCAGATAGCTTTTCGCAGACAGTTGTAATTTATCGTTGAGTGGGGAGTAATAGGCGTGCGCGATGTTATTCACCGCCACAACGCAAGGGGGCGCGAAGTCGCGAAATCGCTAGGAGTAGTTGGTGGGTGTGGTTAGTGGAGTGTTTATCCTCCGGTTACTTATAATGACTAGAACTGGAGTCGTATAGATGTACATACTTCCTCGATCAACCGCTCTTCGTGCTGCTCCATCTTCGCTCGTGTTTTTAAAAATGGCGGTCGTGAAAACAAACCAAACTGGGAAAGTAGGGAAGTGGAAGTGCGTGTACAGCGGATGTAGAATGGACCAATCAGAGCCCTCTTGTCTGCGACGCTGTCTGCGAGGCTTCTGCGGTGGTCACAATTTTTGGGAGGTGCGCGCAGAGCGTCTGCGAAGGTGGGGGGGCTACGCAGACGCTATCTGCGGCGCCGTCTGTGAGGACTGGGATGTCAGCATAAATTGGCCTTTACTCTGCAGTTTTTAGATGCCCGGAGATGCATTTTGAGCTGTCAAATACATGTTGTAAATTAAATCTCTTAAAGAAAATTACCATATCAAAAATATGCTTTAAAAATAGGAACTTTCAAAACCATTTTATTAGTCACTGAAAATTATATTGTTAGAGTTGCAGGTATATACATAGACCATAATTACAACTGACATATGGTAATATTTATGAAAGTTGCATTGTCAAATAATGCATCACCACATGACACTACAGTGTAGTACACTGACCACAAAACACCTTATATCAATAAATTATTACTATTTTAGCAACTGCAATCTGAGCTCCTGCTCAGGACATTCAATGTACATATACCGTAAGACAGTGAATATACCCAGGGAAACTGAGGTAATGTAAGTGGCCACTTAAGACAGAGCTTAATACAGAGATAACTATAAACAAATACTGCAGGAGTTGCATGTCTGTAATACAAAGTCAGTAATTGCAATCTGAGCTCCTGAGTCTAATAGACTGAGAGAACGATACAATGATTGTGTGAGTTGCATGTGAACAAGTCCTATAATAAGTCTTAACTCCCAAGACTCAGGGGATTTCAAGCAGATTTTCTTCAGAGCCGCTGCAAAAATCAACATCTCACAGACCTATCCAGCCACTATCGTAAAAATCAAAGTGAACCCCCCCCACCAAAAAAAAAAAGGCACGTGTCCCATGTACATACACAGGGTATAGTGAGTACAGGGATAATGAATATGAGCAGTAGCCAGACAGCCGACACGTGTGTATGCCGTAAGCCTGCTGCAGCATCTTATCATTTTGGATTGTGAACATGCATGTTAACGATACCATAAATATAAAAGGATGGCACACACCCTTTACATGTAGTCTACAGTGCAGGCCGAGAATACAGGATGTTATTATGTAGATGCACAAAGTTCCCGCACCCCTGTTAAAATTCAACAGGACTTGCCCAGCTTGCTTTTCACTGCATTCATGTCATGAGTGAAAAAACCTAAACTATAGGACTAACTATTACATATAAATTTATACCATAACCCCTTCGGACACAAGAAAAAATGCTATGGAACTTCATGTGTACAGTTGTATACATTATGTCCGAAGGGGTTATTCTCTTCAGCTCAATCCCAAATAATGATTTATTTAGTTTATTTTTTTATAACCTTATTAATTAAAGGACAGTGGGCATATCTCTGTATCTGCAATACAATCAAGTTACAATTCCAAGTAGCCATGGACTAAAATTATTATTATTATTATTTTTTTTTTTTTTTTGGGACGGGGGTGGTGCATGCTGGGTGCGCCTCCCCCTTAAATCCGCGCCAGATAATACAATGGAAGCCATGACCTAATGGTCAGAGAAGCAGCTTTGGGACCAAAAGGTCACCAGTTTGATTCCCTGGACCAGTCTGAATGGTTGAAGCAAGTGACCTAAGCCCCAACCCCCATGCTCTGGATAAGAGCATCTGTTCAATGCCTGTAATGTAATGTACTAAGATCACAAAGTGATAAATGAATCAGTCTCTGCGAGATGTCCTGCAAATGTCCCTACTGAAGTGAAGGTGATAGCAAGAATTTGCATTAATTGAAAGGTTACTTGGATGCCCTCCAAATTCTCAATTAATTTTAAATGATTTAAAATGCATAACTCAATTTTTGTTTCACAGCAGCAGGTTGCCATGTTGGTGCAGAATGTATGCCAGGATTCACATTCACTTGATGAATATATTCACAAGTTTATTGAGCTATCAGCTGGATTATTAACACACTATCCGACACTATATGTAAAAGTTGCACCCTCTCTTAGGCTCATAGTCAGAGTCATGGCTCCGTTTATGCAGCTGCTTACAGTAAGCTGAATTTCCCATTCAGTTTATGCAAATCACTTGCATAGAGTTCACACCTTCGAGGTTGCCGTGCTTTTCTTGAGCCAAAGCGTCTGAGGCTACATCCACACGACAATGGCAAAGAGATTTTTTTTTAAATATCACGTCCGCATGGGCAATGGATCAGTAAAATATCAGGTTCATATGGCAACGCAACGCTTGCTGAAAACAATGCAATACACATGCCACACCTCTACGTGCGCTGTAAGACGGTCCCATCGGAGACACCAGAACAATAGAAGTAGGACACATGCACATAAACCCGTTCTTCTGTAGCATCAGCCACATAAAGTTTTGATTATTAGTCAGTAGCATAAAATAGTATCTATTGTCTAATTTATATTTCATATTAAAACGTCTATGTAAATTAATACATAGAAAGCCTGGCCAGGCGCTGAACGTTCTTCTGCCTTCACTTTAAGAGAAATTCAGGGCGAGCATGAGCCTAGGTTCTTCCCTGTCACTGTCACACGTGCACACCTTCTCACTCCCTGTCCTATGGCTATAGTCCCTTTAAATCACGTGCTCGTTTTTTGAATGGAGACACGGAAAGAGGAATGAACAGGGGTAGATAGAGAGAGAGAGGAATGAACGGGGTAGATGGAAGCCGGTACGGCAACATTCTGAGATCCTCCAGAATTCTTTAATGGTCCGGAATAAATTGAATGCTACACGTTGATGGATTACTTTGTTCTTCTACGCCCTTTTTGAGGAATGTATTGTCGGACTTAAACCAACATCTGAAGAGGTGAGATCGCTCCTTTTTTTCCCTATTTTTGCTGGCGGGATTGTCATGTGGTTGTGACATCATCGTAAACAAATCCGTTCTACTCATCCAGATGACTTCGCAACAGTGCCGTTGCCAGATTTTTCCACTCTGGAACCCGTTCTCAAAAGATTTCATTTTGGGGCACCCAAAACGCCGGTGCCGTGTGGACGCCAGGCCGAAACGATAAATAATTTTATCAGATTCACCTGAATCCGTTGCCGTGTGGACAGGGCCTGAGACAGGGTGTTTCAAACACATGCACCTGGCATAAGGAAAAAAAAAAGGTCGATAGAAATGCAGAGCAAAGAAGGAAATAGCTGTGGATCACAACTCACATTGAGAGAGGGAATTCGGATGTAGGTTATTTTATAATGCTTTAAGTTAACTATTTTGATTGTTAAATTAATAATGTTTTGTTATAAAAATTTTTATTTGACTGACAAATTATCTTCTAAAAAGAAGAACAACTTCATTCATCACACTTGTGAAACTCCTCTCTGCATTTAGTCCATCTGAAGCAGTGAACACACACAAGTGAGCAATGAGCACACGCACATACATACCCAGAGCAGTGGGCAGCTATGCTAACAGTGCCCGGGAAGCAGTTGGGAGTTAAGTGCCTCGCTCAAGGGCACCTCAGCCTAAGACCGGTCCATGTTAACCTAACCGCATGTCTTTGGACTGTGGCAGAAACCCATGCAGACACGGAGAGAACATGCAAACTCCACACAGAAAGGCCCCTGTCAGATGTTGGGCTCAAACCCAGAACCTTCTTGTTGTGAGGCAACAGTGCTATCCACTATACCACCATGTCGCCCAAAAATCATGCTCATGGTTTGAAGGATAAGCTGACCAAGCACTCATCTACTATGGTTGCTTTAAACTAATTAATAAGGGTTCTTGAGACAAGCTGTGTCTCTGATTAAGACACGGTCTCCTCTGATGTCCTCCATTCAAGAAAAAAATGTTTTTGTTGACTTTAAAAGGATGGAACAATTAATTAATTAATTACAGCCACAAAAGAGTCATACTGTGGTCACATCAAGAATGTGACAAGGCTCTGTTTTCAGCTAACTCCACCCCATGTACACAACTCACTCATACTTGTGTAAGTAATGCTTTAGGTGGTGTTTACATTAGACCGTATCCGTATCGTTTTCATTGCAGATGCACTGTCCATGCACATTAAAACGCCGGAAAACGACTCCACAGGCGGAACAGTTTGAATCCACCAGGGCCCACGTATTCAACCCAGTACGTATCTGATCCGGTGCTGTGTAAACATTGAGGAACGAGGATACGCAGTGCTGAGCTCTAGCTGACGTCGTCATTGGACAACGTCACTGTGACATCCACCTTCCTGATTCGCTGGCGTTGGTCATGCCACGTTGGTCATGTGAATGAGCAATACAGGAAGTGTGTTGAGGAAGTAATTAAATGAATGAGCAATACAGGAAGTGTGTTGGTTACCGTAGCACTAAATAGTCTTGTTGTAATTGCAAAAAACGGCCATTCTGCGAGGTGAAGAGTGTACCGAACACTGTTAGATCCTTCTAGCATAAACACGAAGGCCATACACGGTGTAAAAAAGGCGTCATTGTAGTACCAGTACCGCCGATAACAGACTGGCATACTTCATTTTTTACAACGACATCCTTCCACTTGCAAGTGGTGAGTGACTTGCGCATGCCTGATATGCACTGGGATCATGTGACGTGCCGTCTAATTAGTCATGTGATTAGCGTAGCCGTGTATTGGCGTTGCTGTGTGCATGGGGAACGGTTTTGTTGCGGGCACAGAAATTTTGTGTGTGTACGCGAATCGTTTTAAAAACGTTAATCTGATGATCCGCTGATTCGAAATAATGTAAACAAGGCCTTAGTGTGCAGTTTGGTCTAAGGTCTGAATACTGATATGCATAATCCCAGTATCTTCACTACACCATGTTCTGAATACACCCCTTGAAAAAAAAACAGCTATGAAACTGATACGCACCCGGTAGTAGTCCATGCTGTAGATGTCCCTGGACATTCCGAAGTCTCCAATCTTCACCAGGAGGCCATTTCCCACCAGGCAGTTGCGTGTGGCCAGGTCACGGTGCACAAAGTGCTGTGAAGACAGATACACCATACCAGCTGCAATCTGTGTGGCAATGTGCAACATCTGAGAGAGACCAAGTTCGCCATTGCTCTGCATCGGATGGCCATCCACCAAGATGGTGGCGTCTGGACCATGAGCCCTGGGGAACAGAGGAACAAAACAGGACCAGAAAGATTTTCATTCTACTTGGTACAAATTAATCAATGCTGGGGATTTTGCACCTTTTCTATAAAAAGAAGCAGAAGCAAGGCATGAACGTACAAGAAGCTTGTCCTGGGTTGCAGTGAAAGGTCAGAATATGCAAAAAAGTTGCCCTACACTTGCTGCAACCCCTTGAATCTGTGAACGTGCTGTAACTTTGAACTAGCTCAACGTGAATTTCATCTCCATCTTTCCTGCCAAACAGAACCTGTGTGTTTAGGGTCTGGGACGTTATTGATTTGCCAAGCCCTTTGTCATTCTTGCTGAATAGCTCTGATGATTGCAGAAGGATTTACATAAGGTGTCTGCTTAAATGTGCTCCAGTGTAATTTCTGTCTTTCTGATAGCTCTAGCTGGGGAAACGCCCCCTTGCCAATGACCTGGAGAGCTAACAATCAAGCAGTCTTTGAGTCTGAGAAGCTATTTTGCATGTAAAACACTCTCCTGTTTGTCTTGTGAGCTGGAAAGAGAATTCTCTTCAGGTCAGCTTTATTCCACACACGCAGCGTCTGGGTAAGGCCTAATTGGAGTCAGTGACCAGCATTGTGCTATTCTTTTATGCCCTGACTAACTCCATGTGCCTGCTGCGTTTTTTTTTAAATGTTCATTACAGTATTTGGCATCTCAGAATGCAAGTCGATAGGAAGCCTTTTTATGTATAAGATGAAATGTACCCCGTTCAAAAGCACAGTTGAATGATGTTATCTCATTTAACGATCTTCATTTAACTCCAAAGAGCACTTTCTCTAGACGTGATCAGCTGAGAAGTGTAGAACGGATATTTTCGCACCATAGACACGAAGGAATTAGCCTGTACGTGGCATGCACAGCGAATATTTATGATGGGAAAATTCAGACAGAGAGCAGCGTGAGCTGCAAAATACCTCACAGTTGAAATGTCATGCAAGAGAAGAGTAATAAGACGTTTATTTTGAAAGGATTTCTTTAGCTATGCTACACAGGATGTGAGACGTGAGTAGCAATTACTCTATGTGTAAGCCATGTGCAATCTTCCTTACACTTGCATTGGAACCTGGCGAGCTGACTTGTCGCGGTAAATTACTCAGGACAGATGCAATCATCAAAATGTACTTCTGGCACAAGTGGCATCCTGCTGTCATGATAAACAGCACTTTGCTTCAGCAATATCGAGTGTCTCATTGATGGGAAGTTTCATTGCTGCTTTAGCACTGTCTGTTTCTGATGCATGTTTTTGAAAGGAAGGCATCTCACCTCAGAAACTTATTAAGGTCTCCATGCTTCATATACTCAAACACCATGATGAGCGGGTCGCCGTCCACACACACACCATAAAACTTCACAATGTGCTCGTGTTGCAGGTTGGTGAGTAGCTCGGCTTCTCTCTGGAAGTCTTTTCTTGCGGCCAGAGTCGGGTCTTTCAAGGTCTGAGAAAGAGAAACAACTGAATTAAATTGAGGGGGGGAAAAATGGAAAAAACTGTACTCTCATACCTGTTCTGAAGAAACACAGCAAGAGGTTGAAATGTTGAAATGAAAACAAAGATTGTTCCTTGCGATTGTCTATAAACATCATAACTCACATTTTCATTCTGATGGAAAGCCATAAGAAAAAAAATTAAGCAGGATAAATAATTATGTTTGGTGGCATGTAATTAATATAATATAATATAATATAATATAATATAATATAATATAATATAATATAATATAATATAATATAATATAATATAATATAACACTACTGAAAAAATAGTAATATATATATATATATATATATATATATATATATATATATATATATATATATATATATATATCACAGTAAAAAAAATCTGCTAAGACTAAATGTTCTTGATCAGACATGTTAGCTAATGAGTTATAATTTTTCTAATAAAGGAATAATTGTGTCGATTTAATTTTGGGCCATTTGTGGGTGTAGAAGGACTGTCAAATGCAATGTTGATGGTTCAGATAAGTGGATCGAATTAGATTTTTGTCATATCCAATTTGTGTCTCAACAATAAAAAACCCACATGAGCAGTGGTGTAGTTAAGGGGGTGGATTTCAGGTTTCCTGAAATTATTTCCCATTCCAAATGCTCATTAGTGGATGGTTAACATAACACACATACAGCATCATTGAGATTCTATATCTACCCTCCCCAAACACCAAACAAACACATTCCTGAGTTTGTTTAGTCACATTTTATTGGTTACCAGCTACTCTAGCAAGAAACCAGAATCATGCATTTTTCCAGTTTCTGTTGAACAATAGACTCTGAAAAGAGGGATATCAAAGTTCAAGAGCTTTTTGCATGAAGAGATAAAGTACTGCAGTTTGGCTTTATAAGATAAAGTGTTGATTTGAATTTGGTCACTTGTAATTTGCAATGAGGACACTCAGTGTATACATCGGATTTAGGAATTAAATCATCTTGCTGTGTTTTGCTCTGCATATCTCACTGTTCAAGAAATGGATATCATGGGGCTATAAATAGATTAGATTAGATACAATTTTATTGATCCCTTTGGGAGGGTTCCCTCAGGGAAATTAAGATTCCAGCAGCATCATTACAGATAAACAGAGAAAAGAAATAGAGAAAACTTCTAGATAAATTAAAATAAATTAAGTATTTACATATACAAATATAAAAAGAATAAGATATGGGGAAAAGAAGGGGGGGGACTAGCAGGACTAATCTCTCTTTTCTTTCACATGTAAAAACTCATCAAGGTATATAAGGTTTTATTCTATCCACATTCACTGGGCTGAACCAACCGAGGACGAAATAAAAACTCTACTCAAAAACAAAACCCCCCAAAATACAAAAAAGCAATAAAATATGAAATAAAAGTATTTGATGGTAAGAACATATCCTTTTTATTTTTCAAGAATTATTATTATAGCATTTTTCACAAATTGCTACTGTCATTTCGCCGGTTTGTTTACATTCTAAGCGGAAATGATTTTGTCGGACATTTTGTATAAAGTTTTTAATTAATCGAATTTGCAAAAAATAAAAATGCTCTGTTTCTCAAAATCCAGTGACTGTGGATAGAATAAAGCAGTTATTCCACTCAATCTTGTTGTACTCGGCGCTCCGTGCCTCGTCGGCTATCAGCTCATGTACGACTCGATTTTGTGGAATAACTGTTAATTATTTTTACCATCCATATCAAATCATCTGTTGGTAACAAAAGTTTTAAGATGGATCAGTTTGGATTTTTGTGGAACCAAGTGAAACAACACCAACAGTGGTACGCAGAATAGTATGAAGAAGCGAGACTGGGGCTGATTTCTTTCTAGCCCAGACTGTAGATTCATGTAGCACATCACTGACAGACATATCAGGTGATTACACAGAGTTAAATGCCCTCTGGATCTAGATTTGATGTCCATTTGGGCTGATATTTTTCATCCCACTTCGCTGACATATCCGTAACATATCATCAACCGTGACTGAGAAGGTGCACGTGAAATACAGTCATGGGTGTAAGCAATGTGAATGAAGTTGATTTTGTGTTTTTGTTTGAGCAAAAGGGCCACTATTTGATATTGTATTTGATATTTGGTGGAAATACATCAGAACCCAGTTGAACATTATGCATTTGGAAGTGTTTTAAATTAGAAATCACGAATGAAGGCCTGTCTGCCTGTGTGTGTGTAATAGTTTGCCACACATCATCATCATCATTATTATTATTATTCCATTGAGATACAATGCAATGATCAACCCTAATACTTTCATTGTTGCGATACTGATAGATATTATATTTAAGTCCTCCCATCTGAAATCACGACCCCCACTGTCGGTAACATTACTACTCACTCACAGATGAACTCAAGAATTTAATGAATTTCTTGGAATGTGATGAATCTAATCCTAATCTGCTAAAGTCGGTTTAATATTCAGGACCTCAATACTCAAAGCTCATGCCTGATATTATCACAGATCTGTGAAATAGTGTGAGACACGGATAGGCTATTTTAAGGATACGCCATTATACTCAGCATGAATGCTCTGATTGGCTGGGAAGATCCTTAATAATCACCAAACTCTCCAATTTTCCCTCTGCAGTGCGCATTAATATACCAGTGCTCATTTGAATGAAATCTGAATATAGCTTTTGAATTTTCTTTAATGACCTTGCAGCATGAAGCATTGACTGCATAGGTTGATGTGAATCCCCGATGAAGACAGGATCCTCATGCTGCCACAAATGTTCAGCCTATCCTCTGCAGACATTTCGAGAGATTCCTCAGTATAGCCTGCAGCTTCCTCCTACGCTCCATTACTCTGGGTATTGGATATTTCTTTCTGAGATATAATCCAATCAATTACACCATCCTTAAAAAATAGCTGGAGCTCAAACAGCACATAGGCCGATGTGACTGCTCGGCGAGAAAGTCTCTGATATACGCCACGTGGATGTTCAGATGGAGAGCGGTGCTAACACTACAGATGGCTCACCATCCCCCCTGTCAGTGAATCTGTTAGCTTCCTGTAGCTCAGTGCCATGTCCTTAACAGTGTTCCTGCCCTGCATAACAGACACCCCATCAATGGTGCCACTGCGGTGTGTGCTGCCTGTCCGCAAATCTGTCTCACCCTCACTTCATAGTGAGGTACCCCGGAGGCAGAGGAGCGCTCGTCTGTGAGTTTATCTTCATGCTGTACTGGTTTTAATTCATTCAATTGAATCAAAAGAAAGAGTTCAGATGCTCAGAGCGTGTGTTCAACATCATTACAGATCCTAAAAAGCACAGCACAGCAAAATATAACCATCAAGAAAACAGGACGTCAAATGATATCACTTAGGTAATGGAGAGGATCGGTCCTGAAGGCTTTATTGTGACATGTAGCTAAATTCACTGTATGCTCGACAAGACAAAGTGATGCTTGAACAGATACTGTAGACTTGGATGAAGATATATGCCGCCTAAATCATGCAAAAATCAATATGACCAACAGACCTCTGTGCCTTTTATAAAAAAGGCTAACGACCTCACATCCATCAAAATGCCTGAACTATAAATTGGGGTGAAGTCAGGCAGAAATGGTCCAGCATTGCAGATACTCAGCCATTCCACGGAGAGAAATGAATTTGAATAGCTGTCTCACAAGCTTTAACAGTCCCAAATCAAGGGCAAAATTGTGACCTCGTTCTGAACACAATACATCAAAAGGAAGTAAATTGCACTAGATGTCTAATATGTTACAACTCCAAACAGCAATCCTTCAGGAAATCCTTCAACTCTGCTGGTCATTTCATCTCTTTTACAGCAACCCTCTTTAGTACGTACTTTCCCCCAGTTACTGGCTACCAGTTCCAACCCACTGGTCTCAAGGATGAAGGCAAACACATCCTTTACCAAGACAAGTAAAGCTGGCCAATGCATTTTTTTCATACATGTACCTCTTTCAATGTCATAGAGTGGCTAAACATTCTCGGAGGAGAGCACTATTTTGGATACATGACCTTAGAGACGCCTGTGATTGGTGTTTTTGATTGTGACCCATTCCTAATTCTTTTCTGGGTGTTCTGAGAATGTTTTTTATATAACGTCTGCAAACATTGCTGCACCATGTCTAAGGATTATCACTAACATTTCCATTACGTTTGTTTTTGTCTAAATGAGAGCATTGTTCCCAAAGTTATGACAGTTACAGCAGATGTTTTTCTTTTCTTTCTTTTTTTTGACGATTTGGGGTACGTTATTTTTGAATACTTAAGGCCAATTTATGCTGACAACCCAGTCCTCACAGATAGCGTCACAGACAGTGTCTGCGTAGCCCCCCCCACCTTCGCAGATGCTCTGCGTGCACCTCCCAAAAATTGTGACCACCGCAGAAGCCTCGCAGACAGCGTCGAAGACAAGAGGGCTCTGATTGGTCCACTCTACATCCGCTGTACACGCACTTCCGCTTCCCTATTTTCCTGGTTTGGTTTGTTTTCACGACCGGCATTTTTAAAAACATGAGCGAAGATGGAGCAGCATGAAGAGCGGTTGATTGAGGAAGTACGTACAGCTATACGACTCCAGTTCTAGTCATTATAAAAAAAATAAAAGTTCTAGTCATTATAAGTAACTGGAGGATAAACACTCCACTAACCACACCCACCAACTACTCCTAGCGACTTCGCGCCCCCTTGCATTGTGCCGGTGAATAACATCGCGCACGCCTACTCCCCGCTCAACGATAAATTACAACTGTCTGCGAAAAGCTATCTGCGAAAGCCTTGTCGCAAAAGCATGCAGAGGCCTTTACTGAACACCATAATAACATTTTCTACTAGCCAGAAATAGGGAAAAACCTTAGACCAGCGTTTCTCAACCTTTTTTCAGTCACGGCACCCTTCAGAAGTATGCAAATTCTCAAGGCACCCCCATATAAATTATACGCAGTCACGCTGACCATACGCTGACCCCAGCAGTGACGTTGTGACATGGGAAAGGGGGCCGTGAGACAAATTTTGATGATGCATGAGGCGGCGATGATCTGCATTAGTGTAACTATAATTTTTTGGAATTTTAATTCATTTTATTTATTTCAATGTTAGAATATATCATTTTTTGACGGCACCCCAACGAAGCCAGACGGCACCCCAGGGTGACGTGGCACCCCGGTTGAAAAAGGCTGCCTTAGACTATGGAAGCCAGATGTGATATTAAATAATATCAAAATAAACTGCAAAAGATCTTTACACATTTGGACATTTTTTACTTTATCTTTACTCACGGTGGTGTAGTGGTTAGCACTGTTGCCTCACAGCAAGAAGGTTCTGGGTTCAAGCCCAGCGCCTTTCTGTGTGGAGTTTGCATGTTCTTCCCGTGTCTGCGTGGTTTTCCCCCCACAGTCCAAAGACATGCGGTTAACATGGGGCGGCCTTGGGCTGAAATGCCCTTGAGCAATGTACCTAACCCCCAACTGCTATAGCTGCCCACTGCTCTGGGTATGTGTGTGTGCTCATTGCTCACTTGTGTGTGCATGCATGTGTTCACTGCTTCAGATGGGTTAAATGTAGAGGATGAATTTCACTGTGCTTGAGTGTACATGTGACAAATAAAGGCTTCTTCTGCTGCTGCTTCTTCTTCACCAGGCAACTTACTTACTTATTAGGTTGGCCTCAGCCATGCCCAGTGTCATGATCCATATTTGGGCCTTACCATGCTACTGCCAGTGGCATCTAAACGTAGGGAACGCAACTCTTCCAACACTGATGGATAGCCAGTGGCCATCCACTAGGCGATTTAGAGTTGCCAGCTGACTAAATCTGTATGTCGTTGGACTGCAGGAGGAAACCCACACAAGCACAGGGAGAACATGCAAACTCCACACAGAAAGGTTCCCATCAGCCATGAGGCTCAAACCCAGGACCTTCTTGCTGTGAGGCAAAAGTGCTAACCACTGCACCACCAAAGAAAATTCTTTGTAATGTGAATTTGTAATTTTTAAAAAAATATATTGTTCAGGCTGACAGAGAAATTTTATGGAGCCCTAGCAGGGACATGGAGAAAAAAAAAACATGGAGGAACAAAAAGATATACATTTGTGAGAACTCACAAAACCTTTTCATTCAGGTCAATGTACTTCTGGGTTGGTTACAGCTATAGCTGCATGTAAACCAAAATATTGCAGTGCACATACCATTGGGAGAGGCTCACAGAATTTTTATATTGGCCTCATATAAAGAAATTAAATGCATTTTGTAGATGTGGTTTTGTGTGTGTGTGTGTGTGTGTGTGTGTGTGTGTGTGTGTGTGTGTGTGTGTGTGTTTTCGCGGCATTCAAACTGAATGCTAGCACTAATGCTAACACGGCCACTCAGTGGGGTAACTGCAGTGACTTTTGTATACGAGAAATGTTTGCGGAGACTTATGTGTAGAAATGATGTGACTGGTCGCACGAATACCGTAAACACTGATAATGCAACACAGTTTTGAATACACTACAACTTGTGCTGGTAAAACAGGAAACTAATGCTTTGCAACATCTCACGAAACTCAGATCCTCTCATACCTGCTGCCAAGCACTGATTCAATGTCTATATTTGAGGCAATCTCAAAATAAACTGTTATGAAAGTTATGCAAGATATTTCACAGTTTTTTATTTAGGTCCATGTATTTACTGGTCAGGTCGGCAACATGGAAACCGGGCTGTAGTGGAGGCTAAATGTAGTAAACAGTGTTTATGTACTGTCTACATTTCTGAAATGGCGTGTACGCACCTCTAAATCGAGTTTATGCAACTTTAAAATTTGCTAACATGACAGTTTCCTATTGTTTTACCAAGACAATCTGTCGTACCCTCACAATTCCACTGCATTATCAGCAGTTATGCTTTCTGCATGATCAATCACATCATCTCTCTGCATACGTCTCTTGGATGCAGAAGTCATTGTGGTTACACCCACTGAGCGGCCACGTTAACATTAGTGTTCAGCTTGAATGCCATGGAATCACACGAAAAACCACATCTACAAAATGGATTTAATATCTTTATATTTGAGGCCAATCTCAAACTTCTATGAACGTCTCCCACTGGTGTGTGTGCTCCATTATTACTGTTATGAAAGTTATGCAAGATATTTCACAGTTTTTTTATTTAGGTCCATGTATTTACTGATCAGGTCGGCAACATGGAAACCGGGCTGTAGTGGAGGCTAAATGTAGTAAACAGTGTTTATGTACCGTCTACATTTCTGAAATGGTGTGTACGCACCTCTAAATCGAGTTTATGCAACTTTAAAATTTGCTAACATGACAGTTTCTTATTGTTTTACCAAGACAATCTGTCGTACCCTCACAATTCCACTGCATTATCAGCAGTTATGCTTTCTGCATGATCAATCACATCATCTCTCTGCATACGTCTCTTGGATGCAGAAGTCATTGTGGTTACACCCACTGAGTTTCCATGTAGCTGAACTGACCTGGAAGTACACTGATCTAAATGAAAAAGTTTTGTGATATCATGCAAATGTTTTGTTTTTTTTCCTCCATGTTCCTTTTGGGGCTCCGTAGAAATTTAGCCAAGCACAAAAAGGCTTAAAATCAGTTTTAGTATTAGCTCCATTGATTAAATCATCTTCAGGCTTTATCCCGCTCAAGGTCATGGTAGACCTGGAAGACACTGGGTGCAAATTGGGGAAAAAAGCTGCTTTGCGACAATATCGATTGTTAAGAACATCATACAAATAAAACTGAATTCAATACACCATGAGCACCAAACACAGACACATTCACACCCAAGGCCAATTTACACTTGCAAATCTATCTATCAACCTCTTTTTTTTCTAGGTGGAAGGAAACCAGAGAACCCAGTGGAAACTCACACAGACATGGGGAAGTATTGATCTCCTTTTACTAAAAAAATTAAATTGGCTTATTATAACCTGAGCTAAGCAGAACATGCTTGAGTGAGTAAGACGCTATGCACCTTGACGGCTACCAGCATCTTCTCCTTGGTAGGGCTGAGGTTGTAGCACTCGGCTAGGAAGACCTTGCCGAAAGCCCCTTCTCCCAGCTCCCGCTTCAGAACAATGTCCCTCCGCTTCACATGCTGGACATCTAGAGAGAGAAAAAGTGAAGCAGAGACAATATTTTATGAAGGATGTATGGTCTTATGTCAGTAAACAAACATGTAACTTTAAATAGGAAGAGAGAGAGAGAGAGAGAGAGAGAGAGAGAGAGAGAGTGTGTTTGTGCGTGCTTCCCAAAGTCTCAGTGCAACCCAGTTAAAGTAGTCACAGTGTTCTAGCTGCATATCTTTTACTACAGCTCCATCCTCCGAGAGAAACTCGGACTCAAAAGACTGACCATAATGTCAAGAAACATTGCAAAGTTTTGGCAGCTTTGTTATCAATACCCATTTATGAGCTCTCGTGAAGAATATTCATTGTTTACATATTAGGAGTTGCCAATTCAAGCATGAGTATCTAAACACGTGTGATAGCGAGTGTATGAAAGATACATCTCATGGATACACTGGGACGCATCATCGGTGATGGAACCTGGAGTCATTGGGTGTTTCGGGCCTTTCAACATCATACACCCTCTCCCAGGCGACCCAGCCAGGGTTGATCAGACCCTAGCTTTCGTCCCAGATATACATACATACATACATACATGCACACACACACACATACACTATATATATATATATATATATATATATATATATATATATATATATATATATATATATATATATATATATATATGTGTGTGGGGGGGGGGGAGTGTCTTTTTCATAGTGTGTGAAAAGTCTGTTCCTGTGCAGATGGAGCGATGGAGGTTTCATTCACTCTTACAACCGAATGTGTTTTCTGCATTCCTCTGAGCTTCCTCAGACAAGAAAAAAAAAATCCTAAATGCAAATGAGAGTCAATTGTAAAAAGCCTCTTTAAACCATCTGTGGAAATTCACTTGAGGCCATTTATGCATCGGTACGCAGTCATTTTCATTACAGTGCTGCATATTAGTGTTTCTAAAAAATGCACAACTACCCTCATGCATACGATTGACGCCTCTAGATATAAACACGTCCTCAAATATGACCTTCATTTATGAAACTGAAATGTGATGCGTCGCATCTTTTTTTCAGTTTCACTATGTTATGTAACTTTTCTAATTTTCTAGAAGAGATCTAAATCTATATCAAGATGTCTCTAAAGCTGCTTTGTGACAATGTCCATTGTTAAAAGAGCTATATAAATTGTGCCATTAAGCCATAACATTCAAACCACCTGCCTAAGGCCAAGTTTACATTAGACCGTATCTGTCTCGTTTTCTTCGCGGATGCACTGTCCGTTTACATTAAAACGCCTGGAAACGCCGGGAAACGGGAATCCGCCAGGGTCCACGTATTCAATCTAGATCGTGTCTGGTCCGGTGGTGTGTAAACATTGAGAATACGCGGATACGCTGTGCTGAGCTCTAGCTGGCGTCGTCATTGGACAACGTCACTGTGACATCCACCTTCCTGATTCGCTGGCGTTGGTCATGTGACGCGACTGCTGAAAAATGGCGCGGACTTCCGCCTTGTATCACCTTTCATTAAAGAGTATAAAAGTATGAAAATACTGCAAATACTGATGCAAATACTGCCCATTGTGTAGTTATGATTGTCTTTAGGCTTGCCATCCTTCCACTTGCAAGTGGTAAGTGATATGCGCTGGGATCACACACACAGCGGCTCAGTCCCGAATCACTGCTTGTGCACTTCACTCGCGCGCTCTGTGAGCTGCGCAGGGCCGGAGTGCGCACTCTCCAGAGGGCACTCGCTGTTCAGGGCGGAGTGATTTGGAGCGCAGGATGCCCGCGGAGCCGAGCGTATCCGTGTATTGGTGTTGCTGTGTGCACGTGAATCGTGTATTGGTGTTGCTGTGTGCACACTAATCGTTTTAAAAACGTTAATCTGATGATCCGCTGATATGGTCTAATGTAAACCCCACCTAATATTGTGTAGGTCCCCGTTGTCCTACCAAAACAGCTCTGACCTGTCAAGGCATGGACTCCACAAGACCTCTGAAGGTGTGATATAAGTCTTGCAAGTTGCGAGGTGGAGCCTTCATGGATTAGACTTGTTTGTCCATTACATCCCATGGATACTCAGTTGGATTGAGATCAGGGGAATTTAGGGGCTGAGTCAATACTTTGAACTCTTTGTCATGTCCCTCAAACTATTCCTGAAGAATTTTTACAGTGTGTCAGAGCACATTATCCTGCTGAAAGAGGCCACTGCCATTACTGAATACTGTTACCATGAAGGGCTGTACTCGGTCTGCAACAATGTTTAAGTACCGTAGGAGGTATCTGTCAAAATAACAGCCAGATGAATGCCAGGACCCAAGGTTTCCTAACAGAACATTGCCCAGAACATTACACCATCTCCACCAGCTTGCATTCTTCCTATAGTGCATCTTGGTGCCATCTCTTCTCCAGGTAATGATGCACACACATCCAGCTGTCTACATGATATAAAAGAAAATATCATTCATCAGACCAGGCCACTTTCTTCCATAGCTCCATGGTCCAGTTCTGATGCTCACATGCCCATTGCAAATATTCTTGGCAGTGGACAGGGGTCAGCATGGTACTTTGACTGGTTTGTGGCTACGCAGCCCTGTATGCAGCAAGCTGTAAACTTTTTCAGCAGTTTATGCTACAGTAGCTCTTCTGTGGGATTGGACCAGACAGGCTAACCTACTGTCCCTATGCACATCAATAAGCTTTGAGCACCCATGACACTGTCACCAGTTCACCAGTTGTACTTCCTTGGATCACTTTTGGTAGGTGCTAACCATTGCATACCAGGAACACCACACAAGACCTGTCGTTTTGGAGATGCTCAGACCCAGTCATCTAGCCATCACAATTTGGCCCTTGTCAAAGCTGCTCAGATCCTTATGTTTGCCCATTTTTCCTGCTTCCAACACATCAACTTCAAGAACTGGCTGTTCTCTTGCTGCCCAGTATATCCCACCCCTAGACAGGTGCCAGTATAACAACATGATCAATGTTATTCACTTCACCTGTCAGTGGTTTAATGTTATGGCTGATCAATACTGTATATTTCATTTTATTGTATCTTTATATGTAATACACTACACCATTTCCACAAACTGCTCATTTTTTTTTTATAACCACAAAACTTTATTTTGTGTGTCCGTGAAGCACAAAATGTGCTGTTAAGAATCTTCATACCAGAGCTGCCCTGCCCATTCACACACCATTTTCAAATGTAAACCAACTTTAGCCTAAAATCCATCATCCATCAGATAGACAGTTTTCTAATAATATGTAGCATGAAGTATTTTGCAAAAATAAAATTTAAAAAATATTTCCCTTCCTATCTGCCAGAAAATACTTTTGTTCAGTATTTTATTTCTCTACCAGAGCCAATAAAAAAAAAACATCTGCAGTTTTAGTTCTCACAAATAATGCCCTTTCTCCAGTAACAGGGTGATCTAACGGAACAAAAACTGATCTGTAGGAAATGGCAATACAGCAGGGTATAGTTATAATTTGTTTAAATGTCTTCTGTAAATTTCTATAAATGCAGACGCTTTTTGACAGAAAGAAATGTTCTACATTGGCAAACTGATGTTAGGTAGTTAGCAGTTGTTTCTGGAAAACACACCTCTTGCACACAAAGAACATGAAACCGTGATGATCTGAAGACAGCAGTGATCACAGTTGTATGTTAAGGGGCTAACAGAGTAAGTTGTGTGTTGTTGCTGTCTGAGGAAATTTCATGATAATACAGCACATACAGTGCCCACCATGATTATTGTCCCCCCTTGTAAAGATTAGTAAAAAGGGTTAGAAAAAAAATCCACCTTTTGGTGAAGTCGCTTCATCTCATACTCAAAAAATGAGAAAAATTTTAATCAAAGTTTAATTGAAATAAATTTATTCAGAGAAAAACAAATCCCTCATAAAGAAATAACTATTTTCTACAAAAACATGCACCCCTAGAAATGACAGTGAAGACCAGGGCCGCTGACAGCTTTGGCTGGGCCCGGGACAAAATGCTCTGAATGGGCCCCCCCTAACAACCCCCCCCCCCCCCCCCCCCGGGCCAACCCACACACACATCCTTTAACCAAACGCCATTAAATGCATTCCGTTACGCCCCAAGCCTGCATGCGACAGCCCCCGCAATGCCTTCCTAAACTCGTGGATAGTCTACTATAATCACGCGATTGGGGTGCTTTTGAAGGAGCAGCGATGGACGGGGGATTTCGGGCAGGGCTGGGGGCGAACATAGTATACTGCGCGTGCGTACTGTCCAGTGTGAAAAGCAGAGAAGAACACACCACTCGAGAAACGGCGGGATATGATTGCGGGCTAATGTGATTATTCTTAGCTTCAATCAGATATATGAAACACAATGTTATTAAGCCGTTGTGGTTATGAAATGATTCAATGCCCTGTGTGTTTGATATGGTGTTCAGTGTGACTTGCTCTCCCCTCGTTTGTAACATGAATTGCGTGCCGCGCGTGCCTTGGTTGGGGTTACTTTACGGGGCTGGAAAAAGTTGGCTGTGTCTTACCTGGCTCAGCTGCCCCACTGCCTTTGCTAGTACCTGCTGCATCATCCAAATCTTTTTTAAAATATTTATGCAGTGAGCCCCTGAGTCTCTTGGTTTCTTCCTCTCTTTTTCTCTTTTCTTTTCTGTGCTCCTGACTTGTGCATGTTGGCAAATGGCACGCACGCTGATTGTCGAAGCGCTATGATCGAACGATGTCGTTTTTTTCCCCTTAATCAAAGAGTCAGAACAAACCATTTTTGCATTAGGGGTGGTAGGGGGTTCTTGACGCCTTTTTCAAAGACAATAAAGGCAAAAGATCTAGAAATCATTTACTGAATGCAAATATAGCACATTTCTCCCCCAAATCAACACATTTTGAAATGAAATAAAATAATCGCAACTTCATGAGAGCCCAGTTCTGGGCCCTCCCCATTCCTGGGCCCGGGACAACATACCCGTTTGTCCCCCCCTGTTGGCGGGCCTGGTGAAGACAATGCAACTGTTTCCTATTTAAATGGTACATTTGTGAGTTGACTGGAGTGTGTAGGAACTTTCAAGCTGTAATCCGTGACTTCCTGATTAACTGGGGTACAAATATGAGGTGACACAGAGGCAAAATTCCCTTACCCTGTGTCTGAAATCACTCCCGACTCACTATATAGTGGACTATATAGTGAGGTCGCCATTTTGTAGTGCTGTCCGAATGTATAGTGAGCATTATTACACCCTATAAAGTGCACTCAAAGTATCCCACAATGCATCACAAAAAGTAGTGTACAACCGATGGTCACTAATCAAGTAATATATCCCATCATGCATTGCAGTTGTGCTGAAAGAAATCGAATCAAAAGCCTCAAATTTGATTTAATAAAAGGCAGCGGCAAAGAAGACAGTATTCAGCCTTATTTTAAAAGAACTGAAAGGTGCAGGCAGGCCTGCCGACAGGGGGGGACAAACGGGTATGTTGTCCCGGGCCCAGGAATGGGGGGGGCCCAGAACTGGGCTCTCATGAAGTTGCGATTATCTTATTTCATTTCAAAATGTGTTGATTTGGGGGAGAAATGTGCTATATTTGCATTCAATAAATGATTTCTAGATCTTTTGCCTTTATTGTCTTTGAAAAAGGCGTCAAGAACCCCCTACCACCCCTAATGCAAAAATGGTTTGGTCTGACTCTTTCAGCCCGTCCCTACTCTGTGTGTGTGTGTGTGTGTGTGAGAGAACGAGCAGCCCCTCCCCCGACCCGCGCGCTGCAAGCAGAGTGTCACAGGATTTTCTCAGTGCGCTCCCTCCAAACAATGGGGATTTACACGGAAACGGAAGGAGATATTCACAAATTTCTTTCACAGTTAGCGCCACAAGGCTCTCCTGAACACACTGATGTAATTTTTTTGTCTGTAGTGTAAAAAATGAGGTCACTAGAGCGAGTTAAAAACGAGTGACTTTTCTGCCAAGTTTATAATGGCAGTCTATGGGGCTGCGCGGCTGTCCTCTCCTTACTTTCAGGCTTCTCATTCAAAAACTGTAAGTCCTATCGTGTAGGTAGACACATTGTGTGAATCAGGAACAGTGTGGCTACTACTTTTGAGAAAATTATGTGTGTGGAGTGAAAATTGGGGCTGAAAACACAGTTTAAATGACAAAGTTTGAGCTATTTTTCCAAGCTCTCTACACTCTAACTTAACGAGCTCCATTGGTGTGTAACGCAATAGACACCCATTATAAAGTCTGACTTTCTCAGGCTTTATAAGGGGGAGGAGGGATGGAGACGCGGGGGGGTGGGAGCATGGCGAGGGCGGGCGTGTTTCTTTTCAAAATATGGCTTGTGGGAACCGTTATTCCAAAATCTCGTACTCCACCTTTAAGGGGAAAAAAACGACATAGTTCAATCATAGCCCTTTGACAATCAGCGTGCGTGCCATTTGCCAACATGCACAAGTCAGGAGCACAGAAAAGAAAAGAGAAAAAGAGAGGAAGAAACCAAGAGACTCAGGGGCTCACTGCATAAATATTTTAAAAAAGATTCGGATGATGCAACAGGTACTAGCAAAGGCAGTGGGGCAGCTGAGCCAGGTAAGACACAGCCAACTTTTTCCAGCCCCATAAAGTAACCCCAACCAAGGCACGCGCGGCACGCAATTCATGTTACAAACGAGGGGAGAGCAAGTCACACTGAACACCATATCAAACGCACAGGGCATTGAATCATTTCATAACCACAACGGCTTAATAACATTGTGTTTCATATATCTGATTGAAGTTAAGAATATTCACATTAGCCCGCAATCATATCCCGCCGTTTCTCGAGCGGTGTGTTCTTCTCTGCTTTTCACACTGGACAGTACGCACGCACAGTATACTATGTTCGCCCCCAGCCCTGCTCGAAATCCCCCGTCCATCGCTGCTCCTTTAAGAGCACCCCAATCGCGTGAGTAGAGACTGGGATAAGAGAGGTGTGTGTGTTGGGGGGGCCCATTCAGAGCATTTTGTCCCGGGCCCGGCCAAAGCTGTCAGCGGCCCTGGGTGCAGGTACTTTGTATTTATTAATGTGGGAAATACGCTCAGTATAATATGTACAGTATTTATCACAAAAATACATGCATGTATTTATTATTTTGAACCAGCCGACTGATCTGTCATGTTTTAAGTGTGCGACAGTAATGATGTAAATAATGGCGTGACGGAGTAGTGTCCAAAAGTGTGGGGTTTTTCTTTCATTTTATCAATGAGCTCACTATATAGTACTCTATATAGTAATTCCCTATATCGTGAGTAGCAAACGAGTGAGTGATTTCGGACACAGGATTAGACATCCATCAACATGGGACAGATAAGAGAACACACAAATGAAATGATGGAGAAGTGTGTTGACCTTCATAAGTCAGGGAATGGTTATAGAAAATAGCTACTCGCTCAAAAATGTTCACTTCTACTGTTAAGGCAATAATAAAAAAGTGGAGACCAACTGGAACTGTTACAAACCTACCTGGGAGAGGAACCAAGTTTATTTTACCCCCACATATAGTCGGAAGGATGGTAAGAGAGGCAAAAAAATCCCTTTGCATGTCTAAGCATCTGGAGCCTACACAATATAACTCATCGTTAAAAATTCAATGCAAGTTCAAACCCCTGGATTGCTAAAAATTTGCTGTTGTGACCTTTTTCAGCTCTGTGCTTTGACTCTATTCTGCCTCACATATAAAGCACTTTGGATAATACTATTTGCCAAATGTATAAAAATGTAAATGAAGTATTTCACATGGGCTAAACATGTACTGTATAACTGCTTTGTCCAAATTGGGTGGCACGGTGGTGTAAGTGGTGAGCATGGTCGCCTCACAGCAAGAAGGTTCTGGGTTCGAGCCCAGCGGTCGGCAGGGGCCTTTCTGTGTGGAGTTTGCATGTTCTCCGCGTGTCTGCGTGGGTTTCCTCTGGGTGCTCCAGTTTCCCCCACGGTCCAAAGACATGCGGTTAGGTTAATATGGGATGGCCTTGGGCTGAGGTGCCCTTGAGTGAGGCACCTAACTCCCAACTGCTCCCCGGGCACTGTTAGCATGGCTGCCCACTACTCTGGGTATGTATGTGTGCTCATTGCTTGTGTGTGTGTTCACTGCTTCAGATGGGTTAAATGCAGGGAGGAATTTCACAAGTGTGTGATGAATGAAGTTGTGCTTTCTTCAAAAAATTGTGTGACAGTTACTAAAGATTATTATTATAGTTGCTATTTTAATTATAAATTTGATATGCTATTTAACATCTTAATTACCATAAATGATAGACATACCCTCACAAAAGTGACCAAAGCTGCAATTATTTTTTTAGTTTTTGAATGTTTTATAAATATTAATGTTCGCCAGTGCTTTTGGCCCAGCACCATGCTGGGAAATTAACAAAGGAGAACTGTGAATTTTTCTGGCTTGTAAAATCAACAGTTACAAAGGCTTTTGGAAAACACTTGCAAAAGTAACACATTTTCTTCACACCTCCACCTCCAAATGGCTCATTAAAGTCTAAACTTGATCAATATTGGAAAACCAGTCCAGTGTAGACTTCAGTGTTAAACTAACACTTATAAAAGACTCACAAATAGCTCTTATGGATGAAGATACTGTATAAACCACTATAGAATACGTCGTGTGTGTGGTGACCTTGGACATTGGTGCGACAGATTTTAAAATCCTGTCACTATTTCTGGTTAAGATACATGCAAAAGAGAATCATATTTCAGTGACGTATAAGGGCAGCCTGTAGCTTTCAGAACTATATATTGCAGAAATATCATCATCTTCTTCATTATCATCATGTAAAGGCCTCAGATTTCTGTTCTTGGCTAACAGGACTGGAACCCAGTGAGGTCTTCTGCTATTGCAACCCATGTGCCTCAAGGTTTAATGTCTGCATTCTGAGAGGCTTTTCCTGCTGACCACAGTTATAACGAGTGGTTATTTGAGTTACCATAGCCTTCCAGTCAGCTCAGCTTTTCTGCATTGTACTGCTACCACATGATTGACTTACAGTGTCTTGCAAAAGTATTCATCCCCCTTGGTATTTGTTCTGTTTTGTCGCATTACAAGCTGGAATTAAAATGGATTTTTTTTTTTTTTTGGGGGGGGGGGGGGGGTTAGCACTTTGATTTTACACAACATGCCTACCACTTTAAAGGTGCATTTTTTTTTTTTAATTGTGACACAAACAATAATTAAGATGAAAAAACACAAATCTGGAGTGTGTATAGGTATTCACCCCCTCAAGTCAATACTTTGTAGAGCCACCTTTTGCTGCAATTACAGCTGCAAGTCTCTTGCATGTGTCTGTTAGCTTAGCACATCTAAGCACTGGAATTTTTGCCCATTCCTCAAGGCAAAACTGCTCCAACTCCTTCAAGTTAGATGGGTTGCGTTGGTGTACAGCAATCTTCAAGTTATGCCACAGATTCTCAATTGGATTGAGGTCTGGGCTTTGATTAGGCCATTCCAAGACATTTAATTATTTCCCTTTAAACCACTCCAGTGTAGCTTTAGCAGTATGTCTAGGGTCATTGTCCTGCTGGACCGTGAACCTTCATCCCAGTCTCAAACCTCTGGCCGACTCAAACAGGTTTTCCTCCAGAACTGCTCTGTATTTAGTGCCATCCATCTTTCCTTCAGTCCTGACCAGATTTCCTGTCCCTGCAGATGAAAAACATCCCCACAGCATGATGCTGCCACCATCATGCTTCACTGTAGGAATGGTGTTCTCAAGGTGATGGGAAGTGTTGGATTTACGCCACACATGGTGTTTCCCCAAGGTGGCCAAAAAGTTCAATTTTAGTCTCATCTGACCAGATAATCATCTTTCATGTGTTTGGGGAGTCTGCCACATGCTGTTGACTACATGATATTTTTTATCTTTCACAATGGCCACCATATCAGATTAGGTCTTGGAATTGGTTCTGAGACTGGCAAAACTACAAGTTTGACTCCGACCAATCATCAGTCATGTCCTTGTGTGTGTTTAGCAAGGAGGTTCAAGAAATGATCAATTGTGGCTATCAAGGAACACATCTTAAGAGTTGTCAAACTAGGTGAGAAAATACAAACATTCTAAACTTTTCATCAGGGTGTCTTGTGGCTTCCCAGACACCATATCATTGTTCCTTGATTATGTCACATGACAAGGCTCGTTCATCATTCCCGATGTTTATAGTCAAGCCCAACACTGGAAATGTACCAGCCATGATAAAATCGTGTTGAAACTGGGCCGAATTTGTGCAGTGTGATCCCGGTATAATCAGATAATTGCATGTTTCAAGGCCTCCAGCAGATGTACAGGTGTTTCCAATAAAGTGATTTGTGAATGTAGTGTACTCTATACATACACTCACCTTCCATTTTAATAGGAACACCTGTGCACCTGTTCATTCATACAGTTATCTAATCAGCCAATCATGTGGCAGCACTGCAAATAAAACAAAATAAAAAAAAAATCCTGCAGATACAGATCAAGAGATATCAAGGCAGATACTGATCAACCATCAGAATGAGGAAAACTTGACCATGGAATGGTTGTTTTTACCAGAGAGGTTGGTTTGAGTATTTCAGAAACTACTGCTCTCCTGAAAATTTCACACACAACAATCTCTAGGATTTATATGCAACATAATGTCTGATTCCTCAAAACACACAAATTCCTTTCCTATGCACTAAATAGCCACGCATTATTAATGAGAGAAGACAGAAATGTATCAAATCACAAGTTTTATCCCAGCATAAAATCACCAAACTTTTGCACCGCACTCGTTCATCTTCAGCCAGAAACCCAACATGACTGGTCTCTCACGCCACACTGTCAGAATTCTGACTTTCACCCACAAATCTTTGACAACAGAGGGCGAGCGCACTCGAGCTGTGAATGGCATCTCATAGCCGCTGTTATTGCGTTCATCATTCATGCACAGAGAATATAGGAGTCTAAGAAGGGAGACATGAGGACAGGTCAAATCTCCACTTCTGCCTCAAATACCTCATTTATATTCACTTATTTGATCATTAAGTGGTTGACTAGCTTTGTCCCGTCCTCTGAAAGAGTCATTTCACAACACACCTGACAGCACAGAGCTGGATGGGTTCCCTTCACCTTCTTTTTTGCCGTCCCTGAACCTGCACGGAACACACTGCACAAGATTTGAAAGCAATATAATACCAGGATCAAAATAATAATTACACTATATTAGATATTAAAAGCACTTTTTTTTGTACTGGATATGTTCTGTTTATCTTTAGCAAAAGAAGAACTCATCATGACACCTTTTAGTGACAAGACTTTATCTCTTTCTTATTTTGTTCATTGTGTAGCTGTAATGAGGTCAAGTGCACTCTAGATCAGAGCAGCTGTACAATTGTAATTCATAACAATAGGCTTTCTGTGGCGAGGTTCACATTTATTCAGATTCACTTCATCCACAGGTGCTGATGTCTTTGTCCCCTTGTCTTTACTAATGGCCTTAAAGGTGCTGACTGCAAAGTCATCTGATTTTTTTTTTTAATTGTGCATGGCATTTTCCTATGTTTTGCAAGAACAATATAATCCGGACAAGATGTGATCATTTTGATGTGCTGAGGGTTGATTTTCTCCGTTTTGGGACCGAATATCCTCCGTCTTGAGGTAAACAGTATGGCCCTACAGAAACAGCTGAACGCAAGGAGCTTGAACTAATTAGCATAACTATGGAACTGGGTCACACCAAGATGACGACGCGTGAAAAACATCATGACTGTGCATCGACCTTGGACAGTTTTGAGTCACAGTGATGTAATTTGTGGTTGACATTCATGAATAGATCAGTGAAGCAAAAGATGAATACATACATGTCAACCTATACGGAATGTCCGTATTTTATATGGATTTGATTCAATAAACGTAGTATACGGGCATACAAATAAAGTTATACGGATTCTTTAAAAAAACTTCAATATTTATTTAGAGCTATAATCAATTCCCACGATGATAAAAGAGCGCATAACATTTACAAACGTACTGTACACCACAGAAAGCACACACAGCCAGTAAAGAGTCTTATGAAATCGCGCGTTATCTTGTGGTAGCGAGACTTCGTTCCACTTCTGATCATGCGCACACCGCATTGCGAGAATCCCGCCAACCGGGAAGTAACATTTTGTTTGAAACGCGTATTTCCACCTGAGCAACTTTCACTAGCGACTGAAAAGATTCTGAATGGGCACTCCGGCAAAATCAACACAGACACTTGCTGTGACATGCAGCCTCGTGAGGTATTGGTGCGGAGTGCTAAAAAAGCTGTCATGGAGTACAATTCAGAACATTAGAGTGACACTTTGTGTTTTTGTCAAACATTGGAGCTTTGTATTCATTCTGAAGGTTTATTGTTATTAATATTGAATAAAAAGTAACTTGGATATATCATTGTTAATTATCATTCAAATTTTAGGTAAATTATTTTAATCTGCATCTTATAAGGATTTTATAAGGGAAATACGGATTTTGGAGGTTGGTTATACAGGTTTGATTGACTCTGTTATTGAAAGGGTACAGGACTTCAAATACCTTGGTGGATATACTAACTGTGATGTGGACATTAACAAGCGTATTGGCCAAGCTTGGGGAGCACTACATTCCCTAGCTAGAGTCTGGAAGTCCCCAATCCAAAAGTCGACAAGAATGAAGGTATTTAAATCGTGTGTTGAAACCATACTATTGTATGGTTCAGATTCCTGGACGTTAAACCTTTCAAGAACAGTCAGATTAGATGGCACATATACCAAGATGTTACAAGCCATATATGGGGTATCCTGGAAGGAACATATTATGAATGCCCAACTGTATGGTTCTCTTCCACGCATTAGCGAAGTGATCCAACGACGACGCCTAGCACTGGCTGGTCATGTGATGCGTAGCAATGAACCTGCTGGAAAGCTCTTGTTGTGGCAGCCAGAATGTAAACATAGGATTGGTCGCCCTCGTAGTACCTTGAGGCAACTTATCAAGGAAGAAACCCGTCTGAACGATGTTGAACTGGTGAGAGTGATGAACGACAGAGTACACTGGAGAACACATTTTGTCATGGCATCACCAATGTTGCAAGACAATGGATGAATCAAAGAAGAAAAGAAGATTGACCAAAGGTTGACATGTATGTGAATATATCTTTTCTCTGTTACTGTTTTTGTGTTATCCTTTCTTTCTCTGTAAGATCAAAAGATTAGGTGTACTTACTCCATACTTGCTATCGTGGAGTCAAGCCCATGCATTCTAAGGCTAAGATAGCTAAGCACTAGCTAGAATAATTTAGTTATCTGTCCAGAAGAATGACGTCATCTAACCTTGCTCTATCTTGCAGTTGCACTCATTAGGCAGGCTTTCCTTTTCTTTTCCGCTGGCTTTTAGCTGGTGGGAGAACAGAGTCCGCCATGTTTTCCCATGCTGACTTGTTTTGGTTAAAAGTAGGTCACAAACATGCCCCACGGTGGTCACATGATATTGTTGTTCACTTGCTTCAGCAATTTTCAGAATCATAAAATGCGGGACGCATTTTATCTCAGCAAAGCAGTGACACGTATACACGGTGCACAGCAGTGCAACACCTCAAAACTCCAACAGCAATAGAAATAAAACATTTTGCCCAGAATTTAACTTTGCAGTCAGAACCTTTAAGTCCTTGTCAAATGTTACCTTGAATAACGGATTGGGAATAACAACGAACAATCAGTAAACCTGTTGAGAACGAACAAACTACAAACATGGACACCTTGAACTACAGTTCCCAAGAACCACAGCACCCCCTGTCACCAGCCTATTGAAATCAGCTGTCACTCACCTCCCTAATTACCTGTCTCCCTATAGTCCACTTGCATGTGACGTCACAGCCGATCCAGATTGTAAACAGACGCCATCTTGTTGGTCAAATGCCATATTTCCGCCATCGCAATTTACCGACACTGACTTTCGTTGTTTTTCGCCCAAATCTGCAAATATTACCGTGCCACAATGCCGGAGAGTTGTATGGCATATAAATGCCACAACAGGAGAGGTCAGAAATCGGGAAGAAAGTTTCATAGGCTGCCATGGGACCCTGACAGGCGTGCAAAATGGATTGCTGCTATCAGGTATACCATATATACAGTAATAGTGACAGACTACTGATACTTGATCTAACTGATAATATAAAATATTCAACCATAATCGGCTGGTCAGTGCTATACTAGATACTACTGATATATCTAGTATCAGTACTCAATACTTAAGTGACTTACCCGTCCAATGAGGATTGTTATTTTCTTGTTTACAAGATGCCACATCTGAGGGGGGCTGACAAATCCTGAATTTCTGTAAAGATAACTGTCCAGAGATTTATAAGCACGCAGTGCTTCACCACTGAACAGCGAGGGAAAGTTAATGAGGTAATTATACACATCTGGGTATTCCACCTCTGGCAGTTCAATATCCACTGACACGGTAGTGAAAACTACGTTCGGTAATCGATAAGGGTCACTAATCTGTAGGTCGTTTAATTTAGACATATATCTAGTTATCTGTTCATTAGAAAAATGAGCTGTGTAGTCCGTCGGTTGAAATTGATCCATTTTGTACACGAGTGCAACAATATTCAGCTGTGTTGTTGACCGACAAGATGGCGGCTGTTTACATTCCAGCCGGGATTCGGTCACGTGACTGCAAGAGCTCCATTTAAGCTTCCCTCTCACACACACACCATTGTGAAGTATTGTTCTGCTCTCTCAGTTCATAGCATGCTTTGTAGTTTCTGACTGCATCTTGAGTTTTTTCTGACCCTTTGCTTTTCATCTCATGTTTTTGCTCTTTGTCTTCCCTCTACTATATTATTTGCCGATTGCCCGACCCTTGCTAGTTTTCTGACTCTGATTCCAGTCCCGTGTCTTGGCTCTGCTTACAGTTTGTACCCTGCTCTCCTCTGCACATACATCCGTAAGTGCCTGCACTCTGACACAAACTAAAAATAAATAAAAAAAATAAAATCACTGTGTTCTTAATGATCTCCATTCAATGGGTGGGATATGGTGAATTTTTCTAAGTAAGTTTGATTAAAAATCATGTTATTCAAGACAAAGGGCAACAAGGATATAAAGATTTGACTGAATAAAATGAAATGACATTTCCAAAGGTTCCTTTCCAAAACTTTCTCTTTTATCTTGGGCTTCAATTAATGGCAGACAGTGTGTTCGCCTGATTTTAATCCTTAAAAAAAAAAAGGCTTTCTTACATTTAAAAGTGAATTTTGATCTTTAGCCTTTTAATCTTCTTCCAGAATGATCTAAGGGCTCCTGGTATCTTTAAACCTACATGGGCTTTATGGTGTGAGATGGTAAGTGATGTAATTGGATGTCTGATTCAGGCAACAGCTGGTTGGGGGGAGGAAACCAAAAGACAGAGTTCAAGCGCTTGACTTGACTGTGTATGGTAGATTGAGCATGAACTTGTGGACCTCTGGTAAATGCAAAAGTGCCTTCATAATGTATCATGTACAGCTCCAAATCAGAAAAAAAAAATTGGGAGGGTACGGAAAATGCAAATAAAGCAGTGACTTTCTAAATTTACTTTGACTTGTATTTCATTGCAGACAATATGAACCCACAATATCTTATGTTTTGTCTGGTTAACTTCATTTCATTTGTTAATATACATCAATTCTTGTTGCAGGCTTGCAACACGTTTCTCTGGGCTCGGTGGCATCTGAGCTGGACCATCATGGGAAGCCATGGTCTAAAGGTTAAAGAAGCAGCTTTGGGACCAAAAGGTCACCGGTTTGATTCCCAGCAGCTTCAGCAGGAAAATGTGTGGGTGGGGGGAGTGAATGAACAGCACTTTCCCTCTACATCTGTGGTTGAAGGTTTTCAGAATTTCTCTGTGTCTGTGATGAATAAAGGCAAAAGGTTCCCGTCACACAGTGAAAACATGTATTGTGGTCAGATGAATCAATATTCCAGGTCTATTTTTGTAAGAAATGGACACCGTGTGCTCCAGACCAAAGACAAAAAGGACCATCCAGACTGTCACCAGCAACAAGTCCAAAAGCCAGGGTCTGTCATGGTATGGGGTTGTCAGTGCCCTTGGCAAAGGTAATTTTCACTTCTGTAATGGCAGCGTTAATGCAGAAAAGTACACAGATTT